>NW_027447044.1:0-39019 GCF_038048845.1 Mixophyes fleayi | reverse complement strand
TACTTTCTCTTAGAAACAATGATTTACATCAATCCTTTTACATAATTCTTGTTTCTCATGACATTTCTAACATTGCCCACAATTATCAACTTTCTAAGTCTTTCTGAGCACGAGAAATTGCAAAACATAGTCATTTCTTCATTGCCGTCCAAAAACAACGCTTTTTTGCATTCCTGTCTCACTTTCTCTTAGAAACAATGATTTACATCAATCCTTTTACATAATTCTTGTTTCTCATGACATTTCTAACATTGCCCACAATTATCAACTTTCTAAGTCTTTCTGAGCACGAGGAATCGCGAAATATAGTCATTTCTTCATTGCCGTCCAAAAACAACGCTTTTTTGCATTTCTGTCTCACTTTCTCTTGTAAATAATGATTTACATCAATCCTTTTACATAATTCTTGTTTCTCATGACATTTCTAACATTGCCCACAATTATCAACTTTCTAAGTCTTTCTGAGCAGGAGAAATCGCAAAACATAGTCATTTCTTCATTGCCGTCCAAAAACAACGCTTTTTTGCATTCCTGTCTCACTTTCTCTTAGAAACAATGATTTACATCAATCCTTTTACATAATTCTTGTTTCTCATGACATTTCTAACATTGCCCACAATTATCAACTTTCTAAGTCTTTCTGAGCACGAGAAATCGCGAAATATAGTCATTTCTTCATTGCCGTCCAAAAACAACGCTTTTTTGCATTTCTGTCTCACTTTCTCTTGTAAACAATGATTTACATCAATCCTTTTACATAATTCTTGTTTCTCATGACATTTCTAACATTGCCCACAATTATCAACTTTCTAAGTCTTTCTGAGCAGGAGAAATCGCAAATCATAGTCATTTCTTCATTGCCGTCCAAAAACAATGCTTTTTTGCATTCCTGTCTCACTTTCTCTTAGAAACAATGATTTACATCAATCCTTTTACATAATTCTTGTTTCTCATGACATTTCTAACATTGCCCACAATTATCAACTTTCTAAGTCTTTCTGAGCAGGAGAAATCGCAAAACATAGTAATTTCTTCATTGCCGTCCAAAAACAACGCTTTTTTGCATTCCTGTCTCACTTTCTCTTAGAAACAATGATTTACATCAATCCTTTTACATAATTCTTGTTTCTCATGACATTTCTAACATTGCCCACAATTATCAACTTTCTAAGTCTTTCTGAGCAGGAGAAATTGCAAAACATAGTCATTTCTTCTTTGCCGTACAAAAACAACGCTTTTTTGCATTCCTGTCTCACTTTCTCTTAGAAACAATGATTTACATCAATCCTTTTACATAATTCTTGTTTCTCATGACATTTCTAATATTGCCCACAATTATCAACTTTCTAAGTCTTTCTGAGCAGGAGAAATCGCGAAACATAGTCATTTCTTCATTGCCGTCCAAAAACAACGCTTTTTTGCATTCCTGTCTCACTTTCTCTTAGAAACAATGATTTACATCAATCCTTTTACATAATTCTTGTTTCTCATGACATTTCTAACATAGCCCACAATTATCAACTTTCTAAGTCTTTCTGAGCAGGAGAAATCGCAAAACATAGTCATTTCTTCATTGCCGTCCAAAAACAACGCTTTTTTGCATTCCTGTCTCACTTTCTCTTAGAAACAATGATTTACATCAATCCTTTTACATAATTCTTGTTTCTCATGACATTTCTAACATTGCCCACAATTATCAACTTTCTAAGTCTTTCTGAGCAGGAGAAATTACAAAACATAGTCATTTCTTCATTGCCGTCCAAAAACAACGCTTTTTTGCATTCCTGTCTCACTTTCTCTTGTAAACAATGATTTACATCAATCCTTTTACATAATTCTTGTTTTTCATGACATATCTAACATTGCCCACAATTATCAACTTTCTAAGTCTTTCTGAGCACGAGAAATTGCAAAACATAGTCATTTCTTCATTGCCGTCCAAAAACAACGCTTTTTTGCATTCCTGTCTCACTTTCTCTTAGAAACAATGATTTACATCAATCCTTTTACATAATTCTTGTTTCTCATGACATTTCTAACATTGCCCACAATTATCAACTTTCTAAGTCTTTCTGAGCACGAGAAATTGCGAAATATAGTCATTTCTTCATTGCCGTCCAAAAACAACGCTTTTTTGCATTTCTGTCTCACTTTCTCTTGTAAACAATGATTTACATCAATCCTTTTACATAATTCTTGTTTCTCATGACATTTCTAACATTGCCCACAATTATCAACTTTCTAAGTCTTTCTGAGCAGGAGAAATCGCAAAACATAGTCATTTCTTCATTGCCGTCCAAAAACAACGCTTTTTTGCATTCCTGTCTCACTTTCTCTTAGAAACAATGATTTACATCAATCCTTTTACATAATTCTTGTTTCTCATGACATTTCTAATATTGCCCACAATTATCAACTTTCTAAGTCTTTCTGAGCAGGAGAAATCGCAAAATATAGTCATTTCTTCATTGCCGTCCAAAAACAACGCTTTTTTGCATTCCTGTCTCACTTTCTCTTAGAAACAATGATTTACATCAATCCTTTTACATAATTCTTGTTACTCATGACATTTCTAACATTGCCCACAATTATCAACTTTCTAAGTCTTTCTGAGCAGGAGAAATCGCAAAACATAGTCATTTCTTCATTGCCGTCCAAAAACAACGCTTTTTTGCATTCCTGTCTCACTTTCTCTTAGAAACAATGATTTACATCAATCCTTTTACATAATTCTTGTTTCTCATGACATTTCTAACATTGCCCACAATTATCAACTTTCTAAGTCTTTCTGAGCACGAGAAATCGCGAAATATAGTCATTTCTTCATTGCCGTCCAAAACAACGCTTTTTTGCATTTCTGTCTCACTTTCTCTTGTAAACAATGATTTACATCAATAATTTTACATAATTCTTGTTTCTCATGACATTTCTAACATTGCCCACAATTATCAACTTTCTAAGTCTTTCTGAGCAGGAGAAATCGCAAAACATAGTCATTTCTTCATTGCCGTCCAAAAACAACGCTTTTTTGCATTCCTGTCTCACTTTCTCTTAGAAACAATGATTTACATCAATCCTTTTACATAATTCTTGTTTCTGATGACATTTCTAACATTGCCCACAATTATCAACTTTCTAAGTCTTTCTGAGCAGGAGAAATTGCAAAACATAGTCATTTCTTCATTGCCGTACAAAAACAACGCTTTTTTGCATTCCTGTCTCACTTTCTCTTGTAAACAATGATTTACCTCAATACTTTTACATAATTCTTGTTTCTCATGACATTTCTAACATTGCCCACAATTATCAACTTTCTAAGTCTTTCTGAGCACGAGAAATTGCAAAACATAGTCATTTCTTCATTGCCGTCCAAAAACAACGTTTTTTGTATTCCTGTCTCACTTTCTCTTAGAAACAATGATTTACATCAATCCTTTTACATAATTCTTGTTTCTCATGACATTTCTAATATTGCCCACAATTATCAACTTTCTAAGTCTTTCTGAGCAGGAGAAATCGCAAAACATAGTCATTTCTTCATTGCCGTCCAAAAACAACGCTTTTTTGCATTCCTGTCTCACTTTCTCTTAGAAACAATGATTTACATCAATCCTTTTACATAATTCTTGTTTCTCATGACATTTCTAACATTGCCCACAATTATCAACTTTCTAAGTCTTTCTGAGCAGGAGAAATCGCAAAACATAGTCATTTCTTCATTGCCGTCCAAAAACAACGCTTTTTTGCATTCCTGTCTCACTTTCTCTTAGAAACAATGATTTACATCAGTCCTTTTACATAATTCTTGTTTCTCATGACATTTCTAACATTGCCCACAATTATCAACTTTCTAAGTCTTTCTGAGCACGAGAAATCGCGAAATATAGTCATTTCTTCATTGCCGTCCAAAAACAACGCTTTTTGCATTTCTGTCTCACTTTCTCTTGTAAACAATGATTTACATCAATCCTTTTACATAATTCTTGTTTCTCATGACATTTCTAACATTGCCCACAATTATCAACTTTCTAAGTCTTTCTGAGCACGAGAAATCGCGAAATATAGTCATTTCTTCATTGCCGTCCAAAAACAATGCTTTTTTGCATTCCTGTCTCACTTTCTCTTAGAAACAATGATTTACATCAATCCTTTTACATAATTCTTGTTTCTCATGACATTTCTAACATTGCCCACAATTATCAACTTTCTAAGTCTTTCTGAGCAGGAGAAATCGCAAAACATAGTCATTTCTTCATTGCCGTCCAAAAACAACGCTTTTTTGCATTCCTGTCTCACTTTCTCTTAGAAACAATGATTTACATCAGTCCTTTTACATAATTCTTGTTTCTCATGACATTTCTAACATTGCCCACAATTATCAACTTTCTAAGTCTTTCTGAGCACGAGAAATCGCGAAATATAGTCATTTCTTCATTGCCGTCCAAAAACAACGCTTTTTGCATTTCTGTCTCACTTTCTCTTGTAAACAATGATTTACATCAATCCTTTTACATAATTCTTGTTTCTCATGACATTTCTAACATTGCCCACAATTATCAACTTTCTAAGTCTTTCTGAGCACGAGAAATCGCGAAATATAGTCATTTCTTCATTGCCGTCCAAAAACAATGCTTTTTTGCATTCCTGTCTCACTTTCTCTTAGAAACAATGATTTACATCAATCCTTTTACATAATTCTTGTTTCTCATGACATTTCTAACATTGCCCACAATTATCAACTTTCTAAGTCTTTCTGAGCACGAGAAATCGCGAAATATAGTCATTTCTTCATTGCCGTCCAAAAACAACGCTTTTTGCATTTCTGTCTCACTTTCTCTTGTAAACAATGATTTACATCAATCCTTTTACATAATTCTTGTTTCTCATGACATTTCTAACATTGCCCACAATTATCAACTTTCTAAGTCTTTCTGAGCACGAGAAATCGCGAAATATAGTCATTTCTTCATTGCCGTCCAAAAACAACGCTTTTTTGCATTCCTGTCTCACTTTCTCTTAGAAACAATGATTTACATCAATCCTTTTACATAATTCTTGTTTCTCATGACATTTCTAACATTGCCCACAATTATCAACTTTCTAAGTCTTTCTGAGCAGGAGAAATCGCAAAACATAGTCATTTCTTCATTGCCGTCCAAAAACAATGCTTTTTTGCATTCCTGTCTCACTTTCTCTTAGAAACAATGATTTACATCAATCCTTTTACATAATTCTTGTTTCTCATGACATTTCTAACATTGCCCACAATTATCAACTTTCTAAGTCTTTCTGAGCACGAGAAATCGCGAAATATAGTCATTTCTTCATTGCCGTCCAAAAACAACTCTTTTTTGCATTTCTGTCTCACTTTCTCTTGTAAACAATGATTTACATCAATCCTTTTACATAATTCTTGTTTCTCATGACATTTCTAACATTGCCCACAATTATCAACTTTCTAAGTCTTTCTGAGCAGGAGAAATCGCAAATCATAGTCATTTCTTCATTGCCGTCCAAAAACAATGCTTTTTTGCATTCCTGTCTCACTTTCTCTTAGAAACAATGATTTACATCAATCCTTTTACATAATTCTTGTTTCTCATGACATTTCTAACATTGCCCACAATTATCAACTTTCTAAGTCTTTCTGAGCAGGAGAAATCGCAAAACATAGTAATTTCTTCATTGCCGTCCAAAAACAACGCTTTTTTGCATTCCTGTCTCACTTTCTCTTAGAAACAATGATTTACATCAATCCTTTTACATAATTCTTGTTTCTCATGACATTTCTAACATTGCCCACAATTATCAACTTTCTAAGTCTTTCTGAGCAGGAGAAATTGCAAAACATAGTCATTTCTTCTTTGCCGTACAAAAACAACGCTTTTTTGCATTCCTGTCTCACTTTCTCTTAGAAACAATGATTTACATCAATCCTTTTACATAATTCTTGTTTCTCATGACATTTCTAATATTGCCCACAATTATCAACTTTCTAAGTCTTTCTGAGCAGGAGAAATCGCGAAACATAGTCATTTCTTCATTGCCGTCCAAAAACAACGCTTTTTTGCATTCCTGTCTCACTTTCTCTTAGAAACAATGATTTACATCAATCCTTTTACATAATTCTTGTTTCTCATGACATTTCTAACATAGCCCACAATTATCAACTTTCTAAGTCTTTCTGAGCAGGAGAAATCGCAAAACATAGTCATTTCTTCATTGCCGTCCAAAAACAACGCTTTTTTGCATTCCTGTCTCACTTTCTCTTAGAAACAATGATTTACATCAATCCTTTTACATAATTCTTGTTTCTCATGACATTTCTAACATTGCCCACAATTATCAACTTTCTAAGTCTTTCTGAGCAGGAGAAATTACAAAACATAGTCATTTCTTCATTGCCGTCCAAAAACAACGCTTTTTTGCATTCCTGTCTCACTTTCTCTTGTAAACAATGATTTACATCAATCCTTTTACATAATTCTTGTTTTTCATGACATATCTAACATTGCCCACAATTATCAACTTTCTAAGTCTTTCTGAGCACGAGAAATTGCAAAACATAGTCATTTCTTCATTGCCGTCCAAAAACAACGCTTTTTTGCATTCCTGTCTCACTTTCTCTTAGAAACAATGATTTACATCAATCCTTTTACATAATTCTTGTTTCTCATGACATTTCTAACATTGCCCACAATTATCAACTTTCTAAGTCTTTCTGAGCACGAGAAATTGCGAAATATAGTCATTTCTTCATTGCCGTCCAAAAACAACGCTTTTTTGCATTTCTGTCTCACTTTCTCTTGTAAACAATGATTTACATCAATCCTTTTACATAATTCTTGTTTCTCATGACATTTCTAACATTGCCCACAATTATCAACTTTCTAAGTCTTTCTGAGCAGGAGAAATCGCAAAACATAGTCATTTCTTCATTGCCGTCCAAAAACAACGCTTTTTTGCATTCCTGTCTCACTTTCTCTTAGAAACAATGATTTACATCAATCCTTTTACATAATTCTTGTTTCTCATGACATTTCTAATATTGCCCACAATTATCAACTTTCTAAGTCTTTCTGAGCAGGAGAAATCGCAAAATATAGTCATTTCTTCATTGCCGTCCAAAAACAACGCTTTTTTGCATTCCTGTCTCACTTTCTCTTAGAAACAATGATTTACATCAATCCTTTTACATAATTCTTGTTACTCATGACATTTTTCTAACATTGCCCACAATTATCAACTTTCTAAGTCTTTCTGAGCAGGAGAAATCGCAAAACAGTCATTTCTTCATTGCCGTCCAAAAACAACGCTTTTTTGCATTCCTGTCTCACTTTCTCTTAGAAACAATGATTTACATCAATCCTTTTACATAATTCTTGTTTCTCATGACATTTCTAACATTGCCCACAATTATCAACTTTCTAAGTCTTTCTGAGCACGAGAAATCGCGAAATATAGTCATTTCTTCATTGCCGTCCAAAACAACGCTTTTTTGCATTTCTGTCTCACTTTCTCTTGTAAACAATGATTTACATCAATAATTTTACATAATTCTTGTTTCTCATGACATTTCTAACATTGCCCACAATTATCAACTTTCTAAGTCTTTCTGAGCAGGAGAAATCGCAAAACATAGTCATTTCTTCATTGCCGTCCAAAAACAACGCTTTTTTGCATTCCTGTCTCACTTTCTCTTAGAAACAATGATTTACATCAATCCTTTTACATAATTCTTGTTTCTGATGACATTTCTAACATTGCCCACAATTATCAACTTTCTAAGTCTTTCTGAGCAGGAGAAATTGCAAAACATAGTCATTTCTTCATTGCCGTACAAAAACAACGCTTTTTTGCATTCCTGTCTCACTTTCTCTTGTAAACAATGATTTACCTCAATACTTTTACATAATTCTTGTTTCTCATGACATTTCTAACATTGCCCACAATTATCAACTTTCTAAGTCTTTCTGAGCACGAGAAATTGCAAAACATAGTCATTTCTTCATTGCCGTCCAAAAACAACGTTTTTTGTATTCCTGTCTCACTTTCTCTTAGAAACAATGATTTACATCAATCCTTTTACATAATTCTTGTTTCTCATGACATTTCTAATATTGCCCACAATTATCAACTTTCTAAGTCTTTCTGAGCAGGAGAAATCGCAAAACATAGTCATTTCTTCATTGCCGTCCAAAAACAACGCTTTTTTGCATTCCTGTCTCACTTTCTCTTAGAAACAATGATTTACATCAATCCTTTTACATAATTCTTGTTTCTCATGACATTTCTAACATTGCCCACAATTATCAACTTTCTAAGTCTTTCTGAGCAGGAGAAATCGCAAAACATAGTCATTTCTTCATTGCCGTCCAAAAACAACGCTTTTTTGCATTCCTGTCTCACTTTCTCTTAGAAACAATGATTTACATCAGTCCTTTTACATAATTCTTGTTTCTCATGACATTTCTAACATTGCCCACAATTATCAACTTTCTAAGTCTTTCTGAGCACGAGAAATCGCGAAATATAGTCATTTCTTCATTGCCGTCCAAAAACAACGCTTTTTGCATTTCTGTCTCACTTTCTCTTGTAAACAATGATTTACATCAATCCTTTTACATAATTCTTGTTTCTCATGACATTTCTAACATTGCCCACAATTATCAACTTTCTAAGTCTTTCTGAGCACGAGAAATCGCGAAATATAGTCATTTCTTCATTGCCGTCCAAAAACAATGCTTTTTTGCATTCCTGTCTCACTTTCTCTTAGAAACAATGATTTACATCAATCCTTTTACATAATTCTTGTTTCTCATGACATTTCTAACATTGCCCACAATTATCAACTTTCTAAGTCTTTCTGAGCAGGAGAAATCGCAAAACATAGTCATTTCTTCATTGCCGTCCAAAAACAACGCTTTTTTGCATTCCTGTCTCACTTTCTCTTAGAAACAATGATTTACATCAGTCCTTTTACATAATTCTTGTTTCTCATGACATTTCTAACATTGCCCACAATTATCAACTTTCTAAGTCTTTCTGAGCACGAGAAATCGCGAAATATAGTCATTTCTTCATTGCCGTCCAAAAACAACGCTTTTTGCATTTCTGTCTCACTTTCTCTTGTAAACAATGATTTACATCAATCCTTTTACATAATTCTTGTTTCTCATGACATTTCTAACATTGCCCACAATTATCAACTTTCTAAGTCTTTCTGAGCACGAGAAATCGCGAAATATAGTCATTTCTTCATTGCCGTCCAAAAACAATGCTTTTTTGCATTCCTGTCTCACTTTCTCTTAGAAACAATGATTTACATCAATCCTTTTACATAATTCTTGTTTCTCATGACATTTCTAACATTGCCCACAATTATCAACTTTCTAAGTCTTTCTGAGCACGAGAAATCGCGAAATATAGTCATTTCTTCATTGCCGTCCAAAAACAACGCTTTTTGCATTTCTGTCTCACTTTCTCTTGTAAACAATGATTTACATCAATCCTTTTACATAATTCTTGTTTCTCATGACATTTCTAACATTGCCCACAATTATCAACTTTCTAAGTCTTTCTGAGCACGAGAAATCGCGAAATATAGTCATTTCTTCATTGCCGTCCAAAAACAACGCTTTTTTGCATTCCTGTCTCACTTTCTCTTAGAAACAATGATTTACATCAATCCTTTTACATAATTCTTGTTTCTCATGACATTTCTAACATTGCCCACAATTATCAACTTTCTAAGTCTTTCTGAGCAGGAGAAATCGCAAAACATAGTCATTTCTTCATTGCCGTCCAAAAACAATGCTTTTTTGCATTCCTGTCTCACTTTCTCTTAGAAACAATGATTTACATCAATCCTTTTACATAATTCTTGTTTCTCATGACATTTCTAACATTGCCCACAATTATCAACTTTCTAAGTCTTTCTGAGCACGAGAAATCGCGAAATATAGTCATTTCTTCATTGCCGTCCAAAAACAACTCTTTTTTGCATTTCTGTCTCACTTTCTCTTGTAAACAATGATTTACATCAATCCTTTTACATAATTCTTGTTTCTCATGACATTTCTAACATTGCCCACAATTATCAACTTTCTAAGTCTTTCTGAGCAGGAGAAATCGCAAATCATAGTCATTTCTTCATTGCCGTCCAAAAACAATGCTTTTTTGCATTCCTGTCTCACTTTCTCTTAGAAACAATGATTTACATCAATCCTTTTACATAATTCTTGTTTCTCATGACATTTCTAACATTGCCCACAATTATCAACTTTCTAAGTCTTTCTGAGCAGGAGAAATCGCAAAACATAGTAATTTCTTCATTGCCGTCCAAAAACAACGCTTTTTTGCATTCCTGTCTCACTTTCTCTTAGAAACAATGATTTACATCAATCCTTTTACATAATTCTTGTTTCTCATGACATTTCTAACATTGCCCACAATTATCAACTTTCTAAGTCTTTCTGAGCAGGAGAAATTGCAAAACATAGTCATTTCTTCTTTGCCGTACAAAAACAACGCTTTTTTGCATTCCTGTCTCACTTTCTCTTAGAAACAATGATTTACATCAATCCTTTTACATAATTCTTGTTTCTCATGACATTTCTAATATTGCCCACAATTATCAACTTTCTAAGTCTTTCTGAGCAGGAGAAATCGCGAAACATAGTCATTTCTTCATTGCCGTCCAAAAACAACGCTTTTTTGCATTCCTGTCTCACTTTCTCTTAGAAACAATGATTTACATCAATCCTTTTACATAATTCTTGTTTCTCATGACATTTCTAACATAGCCCACAATTATCAACTTTCTAAGTCTTTCTG
This sequence comes from Mixophyes fleayi, assembly GCF_038048845.1. Classification (NCBI taxonomy): domain Eukaryota; kingdom Metazoa; phylum Chordata; class Amphibia; order Anura; family Limnodynastidae; genus Mixophyes; species Mixophyes fleayi. The sequence continues at coordinate 28,183 of NW_027447044.1, read as the reverse complement.
AGCAGGAGAAATCGCAAAACATAGTCATTTCTTCATTGCCGTCCAAAAACAACGCTTTTTTGCATTCCTGTCTCACTTTCTCTTAGAAACAATGATTTACATCAATCCTTTTACATAATTCTTGTTTCTCATGACATTTCTAACATTGCCCACAATTATCAACTTTCTAAGTCTTTCTGAGCAGGAGAAATTACAAAACATAGTCATTTCTTCATTGCCGTCCAAAAACAACGCTTTTTTGCATTCCTGTCTCACTTTCTCTTGTAAACAATGATTTACATCAATCCTTTTACATAATTCTTGTTTTTCATGACATTTCTAACATTGCCCACAATTATCAACTTTCTAAGTCTTTCTGAGCAGGAGAAATTGCAAAACATAGTCATTTCTTCATTGCCGTACAAAAACAACGCTTTTTTGCATTCCTGTCTCACTTTCTCTTGTAAACAATGATTTACCTCAATACTTTTACATAATTCTTGTTTCTCATGACATTTCTAACATTGCCCACAATTATCAACTTTCTAAGTCTTTCTGAGCACGAGAAATCGCAAAACATAGTCATTTCTTCATTGCCGTCCAAAAACAACGCTTTTTTGCATTCCTGTCTCACTTTCTCTTAGAAACAATGATTTACATCAATCCTTTTACATAATTCTTGTTTCTCATGACATTTCTAACATTGCCCACAATTATCAACTTTCTAAGTCTTTCTGAGCAGGAGAAATTGCAAAACATAGTCATTTCTTCATTGCCGTCCAAAAACAACGCTTTTTTGCATTCCTGTCTCACTTTCTCTTAGAAACAATGATTTACATCAATCCTTTTACATAATTCTTGTTTCTCATGACATTTCTAACATTGCCCACAATTATCAACTTTCTAAGTCTTTCTGAGCACGAGGAATCGCGAAATATAGTCATTTCTTCATTGCCGTCCAAAAACAACGCTTTTTTGCATTTCTGTCTCACTTTCTCTTGTAAATAATGATTTACATCAATCCTTTTACATAATTCTTGTTTCTCATGACATTTCTAACATTGCCCACAATTATCAACTTTCTAAGTCTTTCTGAGCAGGAGAAATCGCAAAACATAGTCATTTCTTCATTGCCGTCCAAAAACAACGCTTTTTTGCATTCCTGTCTCACTTTCTCTTAGAAACAATGATTTACATCAATCCTTTTACATAATTCTTGTTTCTCATGACATTTCTAACATTGCCCACAATTATCAACTTTCTAAGTCTTTCTGAGCACGAGAAATCGCGAAATATAGTCATTTCTTCATTGCCGTCCAAAAACAACGCTTTTTTGCATTTCTGTCTCACTTTCTCTTGTAAACAATGATTTACATCAATCCTTTTACATAATTCTTGTTTCTCATGACATTTCTAACATTGCCCACAATTATCAACTTTCTAAGTCTTTCTGAGCAGGAGAAATCGCAAATCATAGTCATTTCTTCATTGCCGTCCAAAAACAATGCTTTTTTGCATTCCTGTCTCACTTTCTCTTAGAAACAATGATTTACATCAATCCTTTTACATAATTCTTGTTTCTCATGACATTTCTAACATTGCCCACAATTATCAACTTTCTAAGTCTTTCTGAGCAGGAGAAATCGCAAAACATAGTAATTTCTTCATTGCCGTCCAAAAACAACGCTTTTTTGCATTCCTGTCTCACTTTCTCTTAGAAACAATGATTTACATCAATCCTTTTACATAATTCTTGTTTCTCATGACATTTCTAACATTGCCCACAATTATCAACTTTCTAAGTCTTTCTGAGCAGGAGAAATTGCAAAACATAGTCATTTCTTCTTTGCCGTACAAAAACAACGCTTTTTTGCATTCCTGTCTCACTTTCTCTTAGAAACAATGATTTACATCAATCCTTTTACATAATTCTTGTTTCTCATGACATTTCTAATATTGCCCACAATTATCAACTTTCTAAGTCTTTCTGAGCAGGAGAAATCGCGAAACATAGTCATTTCTTCATTGCCGTCCAAAAACAACGCTTTTTTGCATTCCTGTCTCACTTTCTCTTAGAAACAATGATTTACATCAATCCTTTTACATAATTCTTGTTTCTCATGACATTTCTAACATAGCCCACAATTATCAACTTTCTAAGTCTTTCTGAGCAGGAGAAATCGCAAAACATAGTCATTTCTTCATTGCCGTCCAAAAACAACGCTTTTTTGCATTCCTGTCTCACTTTCTCTTAGAAACAATGATTTACATCAATCCTTTTACATAATTCTTGTTTCTCATGACATTTCTAACATTGCCCACAATTATCAACTTTCTAAGTCTTTCTGAGCAGGAGAAATTACAAAACATAGTCATTTCTTCATTGCCGTCCAAAAACAACGCTTTTTTGCATTCCTGTCTCACTTTCTCTTGTAAACAATGATTTACATCAATCCTTTTACATAATTCTTGTTTTTCATGACATATCTAACATTGCCCACAATTATCAACTTTCTAAGTCTTTCTGAGCACGAGAAATTGCAAAACATAGTCATTTCTTCATTGCCGTCCAAAAACAACGCTTTTTTGCATTCCTGTCTCACTTTCTCTTAGAAACAATGATTTACATCAATCCTTTTACATAATTCTTGTTTCTCATGACATTTCTAACATTGCCCACAATTATCAACTTTCTAAGTCTTTCTGAGCACGAGAAATTGCGAAATATAGTCATTTCTTCATTGCCGTCCAAAAACAACGCTTTTTTGCATTTCTGTCTCACTTTCTCTTGTAAACAATGATTTACATCAATCCTTTTACATAATTCTTGTTTCTCATGACATTTCTAACATTGCCCACAATTATCAACTTTCTAAGTCTTTCTGAGCAGGAGAAATCGCAAAACATAGTCATTTCTTCATTGCCGTCCAAAAACAACGCTTTTTTGCATTCCTGTCTCACTTTCTCTTAGAAACAATGATTTACATCAATCCTTTTACATAATTCTTGTTTCTCATGACATTTCTAATATTGCCCACAATTATCAACTTTCTAAGTCTTTCTGAGCAGGAGAAATCGCAAAATATAGTCATTTCTTCATTGCCGTCCAAAAACAACGCTTTTTTGCATTCCTGTCTCACTTTCTCTTAGAAACAATGATTTACATCAATCCTTTTACATAATTCTTGTTACTCATGACATTTCTAACATTGCCCACAATTATCAACTTTCTAAGTCTTTCTGAGCAGGAGAAATCGCAAAACATAGTCATTTCTTCATTGCCGTCCAAAAACAACGCTTTTTTGCATTCCTGTCTCACTTTCTCTTAGAAACAATGATTTACATCAATCCTTTTACATAATTCTTGTTTCTCATGACATTTCTAACATTGCCCACAATTATCAACTTTCTAAGTCTTTCTGAGCACGAGAAATCGCGAAATATAGTCATTTCTTCATTGCCGTCCAAAAACAATGCTTTTTTGCATTTCTGTCTCACTTTCTCTTGTAAACAATGATTTACCTCAATACTTTTACATAATTCTTGTTTCTCATGACATTTCTAACATTGCCCACAATTATCAACTTTCTAAGTCTTTCTGAGCACGAGAAATTGCAAAACATAGTCATTTCTTCATTGCCGTCCAAAAACAACGTTTTTTGTATTCCTGTCTCACTTTCTCTTAGAAACAATGATTTACATCAATCCTTTTACATAATTCTTGTTTCTCATGACATTTCTAATATTGCCCACAATTATCAACTTTCTAAGTCTTTCTGAGCAGGAGAAATCGCAAAACATAGTCATTTCTTCATTGCCGTCCAAAAACAACGCTTTTTTGCATTCCTGTCTCACTTTCTCTTAGAAACAATGATTTACATCAATCCTTTTACATAATTCTTGTTTCTCATGACATTTCTAACATTGCCCACAATTATCAACTTTCTAAGTCTTTCTGAGCAGGAGAAATCGCAAAACATAGTCATTTCTTCATTGCCGTCCAAAAACAACGCTTTTTTGCATTCCTGTCTCACTTTCTCTTAGAAACAATGATTTACATCAGTCCTTTTACATAATTCTTGTTTCTCATGACATTTCTAACATTGCCCACAATTATCAACTTTCTAAGTCTTTCTGAGCACGAGAAATCGCGAAATATAGTCATTTCTTCATTGCCGTCCAAAAACAACGCTTTTTGCATTTCTGTCTCACTTTCTCTTGTAAACAATGATTTACATCAATCCTTTTACATAATTCTTGTTTCTCATGACATTTCTAACATTGCCCACAATTATCAACTTTCTAAGTCTTTCTGAGCACGAGAAATCGCGAAATATAGTCATTTCTTCATTGCCGTCCAAAAACAATGCTTTTTTGCATTCCTGTCTCACTTTCTCTTAGAAACAATGATTTACATCAATCCTTTTACATAATTCTTGTTTCTCATGACATTTCTAACATTGCCCACAATTATCAACTTTCTAAGTCTTTCTGAGCAGGAGAAATCGCAAAACATAGTAATTTCTTCATTGCCGTCCAAAAACAACGCTTTTTTGCATTCCTGTCTCACTTTCTCTTAGAAACAATGATTTACATCAATCCTTTTACATAATTCTTGTTTCTCATGACATTTCTAACATTGCCCACAATTATCAACTTTCTAAGTCTTTCTGAGCAGGAGAAATTGCAAAACATAGTCATTTCTTCATTGCCGTACAAAAACAACGCTTTTTTGCATTCCTGTCTCACTTTCTCTTAGAAACAATGATTTACATCAATCCTTTTACATAATTCTTGTTTCTCATGACATTTCTAATATTGCCCACAATTATCAACTTTCTAAGTCTTTCTGAGCAGGAGAAATCGCAAAACATAGTCATTTCTTCATTGCCGTCCAAAAACAACGCTTTTTTGCATTCCTGTCTCACTTTCTCTTAGAAACAATGATTTACATCAATCCTTTTACATAATTCTTGTTTCTCATGACATTTCTAACATAGCCCACAATTATCAACTTTCTAAGTCTTTCTGAGCAGGAGAAATCGCAAAACATAGTCATTTCTTCATTGCCGTCCAAAAACAACGCTTTTTTGCATTCCTGTCTCACTTTCTCTTGTAAACAATGATTTACATCAATCCTTTTACATAATTCTTGTTTTTCATGACATTTCTAACATTGCCCACAATTATCAACTTTCTAAGTCTTTCTGAGCAGGAGAAATCGCAAAACATAGTCATTTCTTCATTGCCGTCCAAAAACAACGCTTTTTTGCATTCCTGTCTCACTTTCTCTTAGAAACAATGATTTACATCAATCCTTTTACATAATTCTTGTTTCTCATGACATTTCTAACATTGCACACAATTATCAACTTTCTAAGTCTTTCTGAACAGGAGAAATTGCAAAACATAGTCATTTCTTCATTGCCGTACAAAAACAACGCTTTTTTGCATTCCTGTCTCACTTTCTCTTAGAAACAATGATTTACATCAATCCTTTTACATAATTCTTGTTTCTCATGACATTTCTAACATTGCCCACAATTATCAACTTTCTAAGTCTTTCTGAGCAGGAGAAATCGCAAAACATAGTCATTTCTTCATTGCCGTCCAAAAACAACGCTTTTTTGCATTCCTGTCTCACTTTCTCTTAGAAACAATGATTTACATCAATCCTTTTACATAATTCTTGTTTCTCATGACATTTCTAACATTGCCCACAATTATCAACTTTCTAAGTCTTTCTGAGCAGGAGAAATTGCAAAACATAGTCATTTCTTCATTGCCGTCCAAAAACAACGCTTTTTTGCATTCCTGTCTCACTTTCTCTTAGAAACAATGATTTACATCAATCCTTTTACATAATTCTTGTTTCTCATGACATTTCTAACATTGCCCACAATTATCAACTTTCTAAGTCTTTCTGAGCACGAGGAATCGCGAAATATAGTCATTTCTTCATTGCCGTCCAAAAACAACGCTTTTTTGCATTTCTGTCTCACTTTCTCTTGTAAATAATGATTTACATCAATCCTTTTACATAATTCTTGTTTCTCATGACATTTCTAACATTGCCCACAATTATCAACTTTCTAAGTCTTTCTGAGCAGGAGAAATCGCAAAACATAGTCATTTCTTCATTGCCGTCCAAAAACAACGCTTTTTTGCATTCCTGTCTCACTTTCTCTTAGAAACAATGATTTACATCAATCCTTTTACATAATTCTTGTTTCTCATGACATTTCTAACATTGCCCACAATTATCAACTTTCTAAGTCTTTCTGAGCAGGAGAAATCGCAAAACATAGTCATTTCTTCATTGCCGTCCAAAAACAACGCTTTTTTGCATTCCTGTCTCACTTTCTCTTAGAAACAATGATTTACATCAATCCTTTTACATAATTCTTGTTTCTCATGACATTTCTAACATTGCCCACAATTATCAACTTTCTAAGTCTTTCTGAGCAGGAGAAATCGCAAAACATAGTCATTTCTTCATTGCCGTCCAAAAACAACACTTTTTTGCATTTCTGTCTCACTTTCTCTTGTAAACAATGATTTACATCAATCCTTTTACATAATTCTTGTTTCTCATGACATTTCTAACATTGCCCACAATTATCAACTTTCTAAGTCTTTCTGAGCAGGAGAAATCGCAAAATATAGTCATTTCTTCATTGCCGTCCAAAAACAACGCTTTTTTGCATTCCTGTCTCACTTTCTCTTAGAAACAATGATTTACATCAATCCTTTTACATAATTCTTGTTACTCATGACATTTCTAACATTGCCCACAATTATCAACTTTCTAAGTCTTTCTGAGCAGGAGAAATCGCAAAACATAGTCATTTCTTCATTGCCGTCCAAAAACAACGCTTTTTTGCATTCCTGTCTCACTTTCTCTTAGAAACAATGATTTACATCAATCCTTTTACATAATTCTTGTTTCTCATGACATTTCTAACATTGCCCACAATTATCAACTTTCTAAGTCTTTCTGAGCACGAGAAATCGCGAAATATAGTCATTTCTTCATTGCCGTCCAAAAACAACGCTTTTTTGCATTTCTGTCTCACTTTCTCTTGTAAACAATGATTTACATCAATAATTTTACATAATTCTTGTTTCTCATGACATTTCTAACATTGCCCACAATTATCAACTTTCTAAGTCTTTCTGAGCAGGAGAAATCGCAAAACATAGTCATTTCTTCATTGCCGTCCAAAAACAACGCTTTTTTGCATTCCTGTCTCACTTTCTCTTAGAAACAATGATTTACATCAATCCTTTTACATAATTCTTGTTTCTAATGACATTTCTAACATTGCCCACAATTATCAACTTTCTAAGTCTTTCTGAGCAGGAGAAATTGCAAAACATAGTCATTTCTTCATTGCCGTACAAAAACAACGCTTTTTTGCATTCCTGTCTCACTTTCTCTTGTAAACAATGATTTACCTCAATACTTTTACATAATTCTTGTTTCTCATGACATTTCTAACATTGCCCACAATTATCAACTTTCTAAGTCTTTCTGAGCACGAGAAATCGCAAAACATAGTCATTTCTTCATTGCCGTCCAAAAACAACGCTTTTTTGCATTCCTGTCTCACTTTCTCTTAGAAACAATGATTTACATCAATCCTTTTACATAATTCTTGTTTCTCATGACATTTCTAACATTGCCCACAATTATCAACTTTCTAAGTCTTTCTGAGCAGGAGAAATTGCAAAACATAGTCATTTCTTCATTGCCGTCCAAAAACAACGCTTTTTTGCATTCCTGTCTCACTTTCTCTTAGAAACAATGATTTACATCAATCCTTTTACATAATTCTTGTTTCTCATGACATTTCTAACATTGCCCACAATTATCAACTTTCTAAGTCTTTCTGAGCACGAGGAATCGCGAAATATAGTCATTTCTTCATTGCCGTCCAAAAACAACGCTTTTTTGCATTTCTGTCTCACTTTCTCTTGTAAATAATGATTTACATCAATCCTTTTACATAATTCTTGTTTCTCATGACATTTCTAACATTGCCCACAATTATCAACTTTCTAAGTCTTTCTGAGCAGGAGAAATCGCAAAACATAGTCATTTCTTCATTGCCGTCCAAAAACAACGCTTTTTTGCATTCCTGTCTCACTTTCTCTTAGAAACAATGATTTACATCAATCCTTTTACATAATTCTTGTTTCTCATGACATTTCTAACATTGCCCACAATTATCAACTTTCTAAGTCTTTCTGAGCAGGAGAAATCGCAAAACATAGTCATTTCTTCATTGCCGTCCAAAAACAACGCTTTTTTGCATTCCTGTCTCACTTTCTCTTAGAAACAATGATTTACATCAATCCTTTTACATAATTCTTGTTTCTCATGACATTTCTAACATTGCCCACAATTATCAACTTTCTAAGTCTTTCTGAGCAGGAGAAATCGCAAAACATAGTCATTTCTTCATTGCCGTCCAAAAACAACACTTTTTTGCATTTCTGTCTCACTTTCTCTTGTAAACAATGATTTACATCAATCCTTTTACATAATTCTTGTTTCTCATGACATTTCTAACATTGCCCACAATTATCAACTTTCTAAGTCTTTCTGAGCAGGAGAAATCGCAAAATATAGTCATTTCTTCATTGCCGTCCAAAAACAACGCTTTTTTGCATTCCTGTCTCACTTTCTCTTAGAAACAATGATTTACATCAATCCTTTTACATAATTCTTGCTACTCATGACATTTCTAACATTGCCCACAATTATCAACTTTCTAAGTCTTTCTGAGCAGGAGAAATCGCAAAACATAGTCATTTCTTCATTGCCGTCCAAAAACAACGCTTTTTTGCATTCCTGTCTCACTTTCTCTTAGAAACAATGATTTACATCAATCCTTTTACATAATTCTTGTTTCTCATGACATTTCTAACATTGCCCACAATTATCAACTTTCTAAGTCTTTCTGAGCACGAGAAATCGCGAAATATATTCATTTCTTCATTGCCGTCCAAAAACAACGCTTTTTTGCATTTCTGTCTCACTTTCTCTTGTAAACAATGATTTACATCAATAATTTTACATAATTCTTGTTTCTCATGACATTTCTAACATTGCCCACAATTATCAACTTTCTAAGTCTTTCTGAGCAGGAGAAATCGCAAAACATAGTCATTTCTTCATTGCCGTCCAAAAACAACGCTTTTTTGCATTCCTGTCTCACTTTCTCTTAGAAACAATGATTTACATCAATCCTTTTACATAATTCTTGTTTCTAATGACATTTCTAACATTGCCCACAATTATCAACTTTCTAAGTCTTTCTGAGCAGGAGAAATTGCAAAACATAGTCATTTCTTCATTGCCGTACAAAAACAACGCTTTTTTGCATTCCTGTCTCACTTTCTCTTGTAAACAATGATTTACCTCAATACTTTTACATAATTCTTGTTTCTCATGACATTTCTAACATTGCCCACAATTATCAACTTTCTAAGTCTTTCTGAGCACGAGAAATCGCAAAACATAGTCATTTCTTCATTGCCGTCCAAAAACAACGCTTTTTTGCATTCCTGTCTCACTTTCTCTTAGAAACAATGATTTACATCAATCCTTTTACATAATTCTTGTTTCTCATGACATTTCTAACATTGCCCACAATTATCAACTTTCTAAGTCTTTCTGAGCAGGAGAAATTGCAAAACATAGTCATTTCTTCATTGCCGTCCAAAAACAACGCTTTTTTGCATTCCTGTCTCACTTTCTCTTAGAAACAATGATTTACATCAATCCTTTTACATAATTCTTGTTTCTCATGACATTTCTAACATTGCCCACAATTATCAACTTTCTAAGTCTTTCTGAGCACGAGGAATCGCGAAATATAGTCATTTCTTCATTGCCGTCCAAAAACAACGCTTTTTTGCATTTCTGTCTCACTTTCTCTTGTAAATAATGATTTACATCAATCCTTTTACATAATTCTTGTTTCTCATGACATTTCTAACATTGCCCACAATTATCAACTTTCTAAGTCTTTCTGAGCAGGAGAAATCGCAAAACATAGTCATTTCTTCATTGCCGTCCAAAAACAACGCTTTTTTGCATTCCTGTCTCACTTTCTCTTAGAAACAATGATTTACATCAATCCTTTTACATAATTCTTGTTTCTCATGACATTTCTAACATTGCCCACAATTATCAACTTTCTAAGTCTTTCTGAGCAGGAGAAATCGCAAAACATAGTCATTTCTTCATTGCCGTCCAAAAACAACGCTTTTTTGCATTCCTGTCTCACTTTCTCTTAGAAACAATGATTTACATCAATCCTTTTACATAATTCTTGTTTCTCATGACATTTCTAACATTGCCCACAATTATCAACTTTCTAAGTCTTTCTGAGCAGGAGAAATCGCAAAACATAGTCATTTCTTCATTGCCGTCCAAAAACAACACTTTTTTGCATTTCTGTCTCACTTTCTCTTGTAAACAATGATTTACATCAATCCTTTTACATAATTCTTGTTTCTCATGACATTTCTAACATTGCCCACAATTATCAACTTTCTAAGTCTTTCTGAGCAGGAGAAATCGCAAAATATAGTCATTTCTTCATTGCCGTCCAAAAACAACGCTTTTTTGCATTCCTGTCTCACTTTCTCTTAGAAACAATGATTTACATCAATCCTTTTACATAATTCTTGTTACTCATGACATTTCTAACATTGCCCACAATTATCAACTTTCTAAGTCTTTCTGAGCAGGAGAAATCGCAAAACATAGTCATTTCTTCATTGCCGTCCAAAAACAACGCTTTTTTGCATTCCTGTCTCACTTTCTCTTAGAAACAATGATTTACATCAATCCTTTTACATAATTCTTGTTTCTCATGACATTTCTAACATTGCCCACAATTATCAACTTTCTAAGTCTTTCTGAGCACGAGAAATCGCGAAATATAGTCATTTCTTCATTGCCGTCCAAAAACAACGCTTTTTTGCATTTCTGTCTCACTTTCTCTTGTAAACAATGATTTACATCAATAATTTTACATAATTCTTGTTTCTCATGACATTTCTAACATTGCCCACAATTATCAACTTTCTAAGTCTTTCTGAGCAGGAGAAATCGCAAAACATAGTCATTTCTTCATTGCCGTCCAAAAACAACGCTTTTTTGCATTCCTGTCTCACTTTCTCTTAGAAACAATGATTTACATCAATCCTTTTACATAATTCTTGTTTCTAATGACATTTCTAACATTGCCCACAATTATCAACTTTCTAAGTCTTTCTGAGCAGGAGAAATTGCAAAACATAGTCATTTCTTCATTGCCGTACAAAAACAACGCTTTTTTGCATTCCTGTCTCACTTTCTCTTGTAAACAATGATTTACCTCAATACTTTTACATAATTCTTGTTTCTCATGACATTTCTAACATTGCCCACAATTATCAACTTTCTAAGTCTTTCTGAGCACGAGAAATCGCAAAACATAGTCATTTCTTCATTGCCGTCCAAAAACAACGTTTTTTGCATTCCTGTCTCACTTTCTCTTAGAAACAATGATTTACATCAATCCTTTTACATAATTCTTGTTTCTCATGACATTTCTAATATTGCCCACAATTATCAACTTTCTAAGTCTTTCTGAGCAGGAGAAATCGCAAAACATAGTCATTTCTTCATTGCCGTCCAAAAACAACGCTTTTTTGCATTCCTGTCTCACTTTCTCTTAGAAACAATGATTTACATCAATCCTTTTACATAATTCTTGTTTCTCATGACATTTCTAACATTGCCCACAATTATCAACTTTCTAAGTCTTTCTGAGCACGAGAAATCGCGAAATATAGTCATTTCTTCATTGCCGTCCAAAAACAACGCTTTTTGCATTTCTGTCTCACATTCTCTTGTAAACAATGATTTACATCAATCCTTTTACATAATTCTTGTTTCTCATGACATTTCTAACATTGCCCACAATTATCAACTTTCTAAGTCTTTCTGAGCAGGAGAAATCGCAAAACATAGTCATTTCTTCATTGCCGTCCAAAAACAACGCTTTTTTGCATTCCTGTCTCACTTTCTCTTAGAAACAATGATTTACATCAATCCTTTTACATAATTCTTGTTTCTCATGACATTTCTAACATTGCTCACAATTATCAACTTTCTAAGTCTTTCTGAGCAGGAGAAATCGCAAAACATAGTCATTTCTTCATTGCCGTCCAAAAACAACGCTTTTTTGCATTCCTGTCTCACTTTCTCTTAGAAACAATGATTTACATCAATCCTTTTACATAATTCTTGTTTCTCATGACATTTCTAACATTGCCCACAATTATCAACTTTCTAAGTCTTTCTGAGCAGTAGAAATTGCAAAACATAGTCATTTCTTCATTGCCGTCCAAAAACAACGCTTTTTTGCATTCCTGTCTCACTTTCTCTTGTAAACAATAATTTACATCAATCCTTTTACATAATTCTTGTTTCTCATGACATTTCTAACATTGCCCACAATTATCAACTTTCTAAGTCTTTCTGAGCACGAGAAATTGCAAAACATAGTCATTTCTTCATTGCCGTCCAAAAACAACGCTTTTTTGCATTCCTGTCTCACTTTCTCTTAGAAACAATGATTTACATCAATCCTTTTACATAATTCTTGTTTCTCATGACATTTCTAATATTGCCCACAATTATCAACTTTCTAAGTCTTTCTGAGCAGGAGAAATCGCAAAACATAGTAATTTCTTCATTGCCGTCCAAAAACAACGCTTTTTTGCATTCCTGTCTCACTTTCTCTTAGAAACAATGATTTACATCAATCCTTTTACATAGTTCTTGTTTCTCATGACATTTCTAACATTGCCCACAATTATCAACTTTCTAAGTCTTTCTGAGCAGGAGAAATCGCAAAACATAGTCATTTCTTCATTGCCGTCCAAAAACAACGCTTTTTGCATTCCTGTCTCACTTTCTCTTAGAAACAATGATTTACATCAATCCTTTTACATAATTCTTGTTTCTCATGACATTTCTAACATTGCCCACAATTATCAACTTTCTAAGTCTTTCTGAGCACGAGAAATCGCGAAATATAGTCATTTCTTCATTGCCGTCCAAAAACAACGCTTTTTGCATTTCTGTCTCACTTTCTCTTGTAAACAATGATTTACATCAATCCTTTTACATAATTCTTGTTTCTCATGACATTTCTAACATTGCCCACAATTATCAACTTTCTAAGTCTTTCTGAGCACGAGAAATCGCGAAATATAGTCATTTCTTCATTGCCGTCCAAAAACAACGCTTTTTTGCATTCCTGTCTCACTTTCTCTTAGAAACAATGATTTACATCAATCCTTTTACATAATTCTTGTTTCTCATGACATTTCTAACATTGCCCACAATTATCAACTTTCTAAGTCTTTCTGAGCACGAGAAATCGCGAAATATAGTCATTTCTTCATTGCCGTCCAAAAACAACGCTTTTTTGCATTTCTGTCTCACTTTCTCTTGTAAACAATGATTTACATCAATAATTTTACATAATTCTTGTTTCTCATGACATTTCTAACATTGCCCACAATTATCAACTTTCTAAGTCTTTCTGAGCACGAGAAATCGCGAAATATAGTCATTTCTTCATTGCCGTCCAAAAACAACGCTTTTTTGCATTTCTGTCTCACTTTCTCTTGTAAACAATGATTTACATCAATAATTTTACATAATTCTTGTTTCTCATGACATTTCTAACATTGCCCACAATTATCAACTTTCTAAGTCTTTCTGAGCAGGAGAAATCGCAAAACATAGTCATTTCTTCATTGCCGTCCAAAAACAACGCTTTTTTGCATTCCTGTCTCACTTTCTCTTAGAAACAATGATTTACATCAATCCTTTTACATAATTCTTGTTTCTAATGACATTTCTAACATTGCCCACAATTATCAACTTTCTAAGTCTTTCTGAGCAGGAGAAATTGCAAAACATAGTCATTTCTTCATTGCCGTACAAAAACAACGCTTTTTGCATTCCTGTCTCACTTTCTCTTGTAAACAATGATTTACCTCAATACTTTTACATAATTCTTGTTTCTCATGACATTTCTAACATTGCCCACAATTATCAACTTTCTAAGTCTTTCTGAGCACGAGAAATCGCAAAACATAGTCATTTCTTCATTGCCGTCCAAAAACAACGTTTTTTGCATTCCTGTCTCACTTTCTCTTAGAAACAATGATTTACATCAATCCTTTTACATAATTCTTGTTTCTCATGACATTTCTAATATTGCCCACAATTATCAACTTTCTAAGTCTTTCTGAGCAGGAGAAATCGCAAAACATAGTCATTTCTTCATTGCCGTCCAAAAACAACGCTTTTTTGCATTCCTGTCTCACTTTCTCTTAGAAACAATGATTTACATCAATCCTTTTACATAATTCTTGTTTCTCATGACATTTCTAACATTACCCACAATTATCAACTTTCTAAGTCTTTCTGAGCAGGAGAAATCGCAAAACATAGTCATTTCTTCATTGCCGTCCAAAAACAACGCTTTTTTGCATTCCTGTCTCACTTTCTCTTAGAAACAATGATTTACATCAATCCTTTTACATAATTCTTGTTTCTCATGACATTTCTAACATTGCCCACAATTATCAACTTTCTAAGTCTTTCTGAGCAGGAGAAATTGCAAAACATAGTCATTTCTTCATTGCCGTCCAAAAACAACGCTTTTTTGCATTCCTGTCTCACTTTCTCTTGTAAACAATGATTTACATCAATCCTTTTACATAATTCTTGTTTCTCATGACATTTCTAACATTGCCCACAATTATCAACTTTCTAAGTCTTTCTGAGCACGAGAAATTGCAAAACATAGTCATTTCTTCATTGCCGTCCAAAAACAACGCTTTTTTGCATTCCTGTCTCACTTTCTCTTAGAAACAATGATTTACATCAATCCTTTTACATAATTCTTGTTTCTCATGACATTTCTAATATTGCCCACAATTATCAACTTTCTAAGTCTTTCTGAGCAGGAGAAATCGCAAAACATAGTCATTTCTTCATTGCCGTCCAAAAACAACGCTTTTTTGCATTCCTGTCTCACTTTCTCTTAGAAACAATGATTTACATCAATCCTTTTACATAATTCTTGTTTCTCATGACATTTCTAACATTGCCCACAATTATCAACTTTCTAAGTCTTTCTGAGCACGAGAAATCGCGAAATATAGTCATTTCTTCATTGCCGTCCAAAAACAACGCTTTTTGCATTTCTGTCTCACTTTCTCTTGTAAACAATGATTTACATCAATCCTTTTACATAATTCTTGTTTCTCATGACATTTCTAACATTGCCCACAATTATCAACTTTCTAAGTCTTTCTGAGCAGGAGAAATCGCAAAACATAGTCATTTCTTCATTGCCGTCCAAAAACAACGCTTTTTTGCATTCCTGTCTCACTTTCTCTTAGAAACAATGATTTACATCAATCCTTTTACATAATTCTTGTTTCTCATGACATTTCTAACATTGCTCACAATTATCAACTTTCTAAGTCTTTCTGAGCAGGAGAAATCGCAAAACATAGTCATTTCTTCATTGCCGTCCAAAAACAACGCTTTTTTGCATTCCTGTCTCACTTTCTCTTAGAAACAATGATTTACATCAATCCTTTTACATAATTCTTGTTTCTCATGACATTTCTAACATTGCCCACAATTATCAACTTTCTAAGTCTTTCTGAGCAGTAGAAATTGCAAAACATAGTCATTTCTTCATTGCCGTCCAAAAACAACGCTTTTTTGCATTCCTGTCTCACTTTCTCTTGTAAACAATAATTTACATCAATCCTTTTACATAATTCTTGTTTCTCATGACATTTCTAACATTGCCCACAATTATCAACTTTCTAAGTCTTTCTGAGCACGAGAAATTGCAAAACATAGTCATTTCTTCATTGCCGTCCAAAAACAACGCTTTTTTGCATTCCTGTCTCACTTTCTCTTAGAAACAATGATTTACATCAATCCTTTTACATAATTCTTGTTTCTCATGACATTTCTAATATTGCCCACAATTATCAACTTTCTAAGTCTTTCTGAGCAGGAGAAATCGCAAAACATAGTCATTTCTTCATTGCCGTCCAAAAACAACGCTTTTTTGCATTCCTGTCTCACTTTCTCTTAGAAACAATGATTTACATCAATCCTTTTACATAGTTCTTGTTTCTCATGACATTTCTAACATTGCCCACAATTATCAACTTTCTAAGTCTTTCTGAGCAGGAGAAATCGCAAAACATAGTCATTTCTTCATTGCCGTCCAAAAACAACGCTTTTTTGCATTCCTGTCTCACTTTCTCTTAGAAACAATGATTTACATCAATCCTTTTACATAATTCTTGTTTCTCATGACATTTCTAACATTGCCCACAATTATCAACTTTCTAAGTCTTTCTGAGCACGAGAAATCGCGAAATATAGTCATTTCTTCATTGCCGTCCAAAAACAACGCTTTTTGCATTTCTGTCTCACTTTCTCTTGTAAACAATGATTTACATCAATCCTTTTACATAATTCTTGTTTCTCATGACATTTCTAACATTGCCCACAATTATCAACTTTCTAAGTCTTTCTGAGCACGAGAAATCGCGAAATATAGTCATTTCTTCATTGCCGTCCAAAAACAACGCTTTTTTGCATTCCTGTCTCACTTTCTCTTAGAAACAATGATTTACATCAATCCTTTTACATAATTCTTGTTTCTCATGACATTTCTAACATTGCCCACAATTATCAACTTTCTAAGTCTTTCTGAGCAGGAGAAATCGCAAAACATAGTCATTTCTTCATTGCCGTCCAAAAACAATGCTTTTTTGCATTCCTGTCTCACTTTCTCTTAGAAACAATGATTTACATCAATCCTTTTACATAATTCTTGTTTCTCATGACATTTCTAACATTGCCCACAATTATCAACTTTCTAAGTCTTTCTGAGCACGAGAAATCGCGAAATATAGTCATTTCTTCATTGCCGTCCAAAAACAACTCTTTTTTGCATTTCTGTCTCACTTTCTCTTGTAAACAATGATTTACATCAATCCTTTTACATAATTCTTGTTTCTCATGACATTTCTAACATTGCCCACAATTATCAACTTTCTAAGTCTTTCTGAGCAGGAGAAATCGCAAATCATAGTCATTTCTTCATTGCCGTCCAAAAACAATGCTTTTTTGCATTCCTGTCTCACTTTCTCTTAGAAACAATGATTTACATCAATCCTTTTACATAATTCTTGTTTCTCATGACATTTCTAACATTGCCCACAATTATCAACTTTCTAAGTCTTTCTGAGCAGGAGAAATCGCAAAACATAGTAATTTCTTCATTGCCGTCCAAAAACAACGCTTTTTTGCATTCCTGTCTCACTTTCTCTTAGAAACAATGATTTACATCAATCCTTTTACATAATTCTTGTTTCTCATGACATTTCTAACATTGCCCACAATTATCAACTTTCTAAGTCTTTCTGAGCAGGAGAAATTGCAAAACATAGTCATTTCTTCTTTGCCGTACAAAAACAACGCTTTTTTGCATTCCTGTCTCACTTTCTCTTAGAAACAATGATTTACATCAATCCTTTTACATAATTCTTGTTTCTCATGACATTTCTAATATTGCCCACAATTATCAACTTTCTAAGTCTTTCTGAGCAGGAGAAATCGCGAAACATAGTCATTTCTTCATTGCCGTCCAAAAACAACGCTTTTTTGCATTCCTGTCTCACTTTCTCTTAGAAACAATGATTTACATCAATCCTTTTACATAATTCTTGTTTCTCATGACATTTCTAACATAGCCCACAATTATGAACTTTCTAAGTCTTTCTGAGCAGGAGAAATCGCAAAACATAGTCATTTCTTCATTGCCGTCCAAAAACAACGCTTTTTTGCATTCCTGTCTCACTTTCTCTTAGAAACAATGATTTACATCAATCCTTTTACATAATTCTTGTTTCTCATGACATTTCTAACATTGCCCACAATTATCAACTTTCTAAGTCTTTCTGAGCAGGAGAAATTACAAAACATAGTCATTTCTTCATTGCCGTCCAAAAACAACGCTTTTTTGCATTCCTGTCTCACTTTCTCTTGTAAACAATGATTTACATCAATCCTTTTACATAATTCTTGTTTTTCATGACATTTCTAACATTGCCCACAATTATCAACTTTCTAAGTCTTTCTGAGCAGGAGAAATTGCAAAACATAGTCATTTCTTCATTGCCGTACAAAAACAACGCTTTTTTGCATTCCTGTCTCACTTTCTCTTGTAAACAATGATTTACCTCAATACTTTTACATAATTCTTGTTTCTCATGACATTTCTAACATTGCCCACAATTATCAACTTTCTAAGTCTTTCTGAGCACGAGAAATCGCAAAACATAGTCATTTCTTCATTGCCGTCCAAAAACAACGCTTTTTTGCATTCCTGTCTCACTTTCTCTTAGAAACAATGATTTACATCAATCCTTTTACATAATTCTTGTTTCTCATGACATTTCTAACATTGCCCACAATTATCAACTTTCTAAGTCTTTCTGAGCAGGAGAAATTGCAAAACATAGTCATTTCTTCATTGCCGTCCAAAAACAACGCTTTTTTGCATTCCTGTCTCACTTTCTCTTAGAAACAATGATTTACATCAATCCTTTTACATAATTCTTGTTTCTCATGACATTTCTAACATTGCCCACAATTATCAACTTTCTAAGTCTTTCTGAGCACGAGGAATCGCGAAATATAGTCATTTCTTCATTGCCGTCCAAAAACAACGCTTTTTTGCATTTCTGTCTCACTTTCTCTTGTAAATAATGATTTACATCAATCCTTTTACATAATTCTTGTTTCTCATGACATTTCTAACATTGCCCACAATTATCAACTTTCTAAGTCTTTCTGAGCAGGAGAAATCGCAAAACATAGTCATTTCTTCATTGCCGTCCAAAAACAACGCTTTTTTGCATTCCTGTCTCACTTTCTCTTAGAAACAATGATTTACATCAATCCTTTTACATAATTCTTGTTTCTCATGACATTTCTAACATTGCCCACAATTATCAACTTTCTAAGTCTTTCTGAGCACGAGAAATCGCGAAATATAGTCATTTCTTCATTGCCGTCCAAAAACAACGCTTTTTTGCATTTCTGTCTCACTTTCTCTTGTAAACAATGATTTACATCAATCCTTTTACATAATTCTTGTTTCTCATGACATTTCTAACATTGCCCACAATTATCAACTTTCTAAGTCTTTCTGAGCAGGAGAAATCGCAAATCATAGTCATTTCTTCATTGCCGTCCAAAAACAATGCTTTTTTGCATTCCTGTCTCACTTTCTCTTAGAAACAATGATTTACATCAATCCTTTTACATAATTCTTGTTTCTCATGACATTTCTAACATTGCCCACAATTATCAACTTTCTAAGTCTTTCTGAGCAGGAGAAATCGCAAAACATAGTAATTTCTTCATTGCCGTCCAAAAACAACGCTTTTTTGCATTCCTGTCTCACTTTCTCTTAGAAACAATGATTTACATCAATCCTTTTACATAATTCTTGTTTCTCATGACATTTCTAACATTGCCCACAATTATCAACTTTCTAAGTCTTTCTGAGCAGGAGAAATTGCAAAACATAGTCATTTCTTCTTTGCCGTACAAAAACAACGCTTTTTTGCATTCCTGTCTCACTTTCTCTTAGAAACAATGATTTACATCAATCCTTTTACATAATTCTTGTTTCTCATGACATTTCTAATATTGCCCACAATTATCAACTTTCTAAGTCTTTCTGAGCAGGAGAAATCGCGAAACATAGTCATTTCTTCATTGCCGTCCAAAAACAACGCTTTTTTGCATTCCTGTCTCACTTTCTCTTAGAAACAATGATTTACATCAATCCTTTTACATAATTCTTGTTTCTCATGACATTTCTAACATAGCCCACAATTATCAACTTTCTAAGTCTTTCTGAGCAGGAGAAATCGCAAAACATAGTCATTTCTTCATTGCCGTCCAAAAACAACGCTTTTTTGCATTCCTGTCTCACTTTCTCTTAGAAACAATGATTTACATCAATCCTTTTACATAATTCTTGTTTCTCATGACATTTCTAACATTGCCCACAATTATCAACTTTCTAAGTCTTTCTGAGCAGGAGAAATTACAAAACATAGTCATTTCTTCATTGCCGTCCAAAAACAACGCTTTTTTGCATTCCTGTCTCACTTTCTCTTGTAAACAATGATTTACATCAATCCTTTTACATAATTCTTGTTTTTCATGACATATCTAACATTGCCCACAATTATCAACTTTCTAAGTCTTTCTGAGCACGAGAAATTGCAAAACATAGTCATTTCTTCATTGCCGTCCAAAAACAACGCTTTTTTGCATTCCTGTCTCACTTTCTCTTAGAAACAATGATTTACATCAATCCTTTTACATAATTCTTGTTTCTCATGACATTTCTAACATTGCCCACAATTATCAACTTTCTAAGTCTTTCTGAGCACGAGAAATTGCGAAATATAGTCATTTCTTCATTGCCGTCCAAAAACAACGCTTTTTTGCATTTCTGTCTCACTTTCTCTTGTAAACAATGATTTACATCAATCCTTTTACATAATTCTTGTTTCTCATGACATTTCTAACATTGCCCACAATTATCAACTTTCTAAGTCTTTCTGAGCAGGAGAAATCGCAAAACATAGTCATTTCTTCATTGCCGTCCAAAAACAACGCTTTTTTGCATTCCTGTCTCACTTTCTCTTAGAAACAATGATTTACATCAATCCTTTTACATAATTCTTGTTTCTCATGACATTTCTAATATTGCCCACAATTATCAACTTTCTAAGTCTTTCTGAGCAGGAGAAATCGCAAAATATAGTCATTTCTTCATTGCCGTCCAAAAACAACGCTTTTTTGCATTCCTGTCTCACTTTCTCTTAGAAACAATGATTTACATCAATCCTTTTACATAATTCTTGTTACTCATGACATTTCTAACATTGCCCACAATTATCAACTTTCTAAGTCTTTCTGAGCAGGAGAAATCGCAAAACATAGTCATTTCTTCATTGCCGTCCAAAAACAACGCTTTTTTGCATTCCTGTCTCACTTTCTCTTAGAAACAATGATTTACATCAATCCTTTTACATAATTCTTGTTTCTCATGACATTTCTAACATTGCCCACAATTATCAACTTTCTAAGTCTTTCTGAGCACGAGAAATCGCGAAATATAGTCATTTCTTCATTGCCGTCCAAAAACAACGCTTTTTTGCATTTCTGTCTCACTTTCTCTTGTAAACAATGATTTACATCAATAATTTTACATAATTCTTGTTTCTCATGACATTTCTAACATTGCCCACAATTATCAACTTTCTAAGTCTTTCTGAGCAGGAGAAATCGCAAAACATAGTCATTTCTTCATTGCCGTCCAAAAACAACGCTTTTTTGCATTCCTGTCTCACTTTCTCTTAGAAACAATGATTTACATCAATCCTTTTACATAATTCTTGTTTCTGATGACATTTCTAACATTGCCCACAATTATCAACTTTCTAAGTCTTTCTGAGCAGGAGAAATTGCAAAACATAGTCATTTCTTCATTGCCGTACAAAAACAACGCTTTTTTGCATTCCTGTCTCACTTTCTCTTGTAAACAATGATTTACCTCAATACTTTTACATAATTCTTGTTTCTCATGACATTTCTAACATTGCCCACAATTATCAACTTTCTAAGTCTTTCTGAGCACGAGAAATTGCAAAACATAGTCATTTCTTCATTGCCGTCCAAAAACAACGTTTTTTGTATTCCTGTCTCACTTTCTCTTAGAAACAATGATTTACATCAATCCTTTTACATAATTCTTGTTTCTCATGACATTTCTAATATTGCCCACAATTATCAACTTTCTAAGTCTTTCTGAGCAGGAGAAATCGCAAAACATAGTCATTTCTTCATTGCCGTCCAAAAACAACGCTTTTTTGCATTCCTGTCTCACTTTCTCTTAGAAACAATGATTTACATCAATCCTTTTACATAATTCTTGTTTCTCATGACATTTCTAACATTGCCCACAATTATCAACTTTCTAAGTCTTTCTGAGCAGGAGAAATCGCAAAACATAGTCATTTCTTCATTGCCGTCCAAAAACAACGCTTTTTTGCATTCCTGTCTCACTTTCTCTTAGAAACAATGATTTACATCAGTCCTTTTACATAATTCTTGTTTCTCATGACATTTCTAACATTGCCCACAATTATCAACTTTCTAAGTCTTTCTGAGCACGAGAAATCGCGAAATATAGTCATTTCTTCATTGCCGTCCAAAAACAACGCTTTTTGCATTTCTGTCTCACTTTCTCTTGTAAACAATGATTTACATCAATCCTTTTACATAATTCTTGTTTCTCATGACATTTCTAACATTGCCCACAATTATCAACTTTCTAAGTCTTTCTGAGCACGAGAAATCGCGAAATATAGTCATTTCTTCATTGCCGTCCAAAAACAATGCTTTTTTGCATTCCTGTCTCACTTTCTCTTAGAAACAATGATTTACATCAATCCTTTTACATAATTCTTGTTTCTCATGACATTTCTAACATTGCCCACAATTATCAACTTTCTAAGTCTTTCTGAGCAGGAGAAATCGCAAAACATAGTAATTTCTTCATTGCCGTCCAAAAACAACGCTTTTTTGCATTCCTGTCTCACTTTCTCTTAGAAACAATGATTTACATCAATCCTTTTACATAATTCTTGTTTCTCATGACATTTCTAACATTGCCCACAATTATCAACTTTCTAAGTCTTTCTGAGCAGGAGAAATTGCAAAACATAGTCATTTCTTCATTGCCGTACAAAAACAACGCTTTTTTGCATTCCTGTCTCACTTTCTCTTAGAAACAATGATTTACATCAATCCTTTTACATAATTCTTGTTTCTCATGACATTTCTAATATTGCCCACAATTATCAACTTTCTAAGTCTTTCTGAGCAGGAGAAATCGCAAAACATAGTCATTTCTTCATTGCCGTCCAAAAACAACGCTTTTTTGCATTCCTGTCTCACTTTCTCTTAGAAACAATGATTTACATCAATCCTTTTACATAATTCTTGTTTCTCATGACATTTCTAACATAGCCCACAATTATCAACTTTCTAAGTCTTTCTGAGCAGGAGAAATCGCAAAACATAGTCATTTCTTCATTGCCGTCCAAAAACAACGCTTTTTTGCATTCCTGTCTCACTTTCTCTTGTAAACAATGATTTACATCAATCCTTTTACATAATTCTTGTTTTTCATGACATTTCTAACATTGCCCACAATTATCAACTTTCTAAGTCTTTCTGAGCAGGAGAAATCGCAAAACATAGTCATTTCTTCATTGCCGTCCAAAAACAACGTTTTTTTGCATTCCTGTCTCACTTTCTCTTAGAAACAATGATTTACATCAATCCTTTTACATAATTCTTGTTTCTCATGACATTTCTAACATTGCACACAATTATCAACTTTCTAAGTCTTTCTGAACAGGAGAAATTGCAAAACATAGTCATTTCTTCATTGCCGTACAAAAACAACGCTTTTTTGCATTCCTGTCTCACTTTCTCTTAGAAACAATGATTTACATCAATCCTTTTACATAATTCTTGTTTCTCATGACATTTCTAACATTGCCCACAATTATCAACTTTCTAAGTCTTTCTGAGCAGGAGAAATCGCAAAACATAGTCATTTCTTCATTGCCGTCCAAAAACAACGCTTTTTTGCATTCCTGTCTCACTTTCTCTTAGAAACAATGATTTACATCAATCCTTTTACATAATTCTTGTTTCTCATGACATTTCTAACATTGCCCACAATTATCAACTTTCTAAGTCTTTCTGAGCAGGAGAAATTGCAAAACATAGTCATTTCTTCATTGCCGTCCAAAAACAACGCTTTTTTGCATTCCTGTCTCACTTTCTCTTAGAAACAATGATTTACATCAATCCTTTTACATAATTCTTGTTTCTCATGACATTTCTAACATTGCCCACAATTATCAACTTTCTAAGTCTTTCTGAGCACGAGGAATCGCGAAATATAGTCATTTCTTCATTGCCGTCCAAAAACAACGCTTTTTTGCATGTCTGTCTCACTTTCTCTTGTAAATAATGATTTACATCAATCCTTTTACATAATTCTTGTTTCTCATGACATTTCTAACATTGCCCACAATTATCAACTTTCTAAGTCTTTCTGAGCAGGAGAAATCGCAAAACATAGTCATTTCTTCATTGCCGTCCAAAAACAACGCTTTTTTGCATTCCTGTCTCACTTTCTCTTAGAAACAATGATTTACATCAATCCTTTTACATAATTCTTGTTTCTCATGACATTTCTAACATTGCCCACAATTATCAACTTTCTAAGTCTTTCTGAGCAGGAGAAATCGCAAAACATAGTCATTTCTTCATTGCCGTCCAAAAACAACGCTTTTTTGCATTCCTGTCTCACTTTCTCTTAGAAACAATGATTTACATCAATCCTTTTACATAATTCTTGTTTCTCATGACATTTCTAACATTGCCCACAATTATCAACTTTCTAAGTCTTTCTGAGCAGGAGAAATCGCAAAACATAGTCATTTCTTCATTGCCGTCCAAAAACAACACTTTTTTGCATTTCTGTCTCACTTTCTCTTGTAAACAATGATTTACATCAATCCTTTTACATAATTCTTGTTTCTCATGACATTTCTAACATTGCCCACAATTATCAACTTTCTAAGTCTTTCTGAGCAGGAGAAATCGCAAAATATAGTCATTTCTTCATTGCCGTCCAAAAACAACGCTTTTTTGCATTCCTGTCTCACTTTCTCTTAGAAACAATGATTTACATCAATCCTTTTACATAATTCTTGTTACTCATGACATTTCTAACATTGCCCACAATTATCAACTTTCTAAGTCTTTCTGAGCAGGAGAAATCGCAAAACATAGTCATTTCTTCATTGCCGTCCAAAAACAACGCTTTTTTGCATTCCTGTCTCACTTTCTCTTAGAAACAATGATTTACATCAATCCTTTTACATAATTCTTGTTTCTCATGACATTTCTAACATTGCCCACAATTATCAACTTTCTAAGTCTTTCTGAGCACGAGAAATCGCGAAATATAGTCATTTCTTCATTGCCGTCCAAAAACAACGCTTTTTTGCATTTCTGTCTCACTTTCTCTTGTAAACAATGATTTACATCAATAATTTTACATAATTCTTGTTTCTCATGACATTTCTAACATTGCCCACAATTATCAACTTTCTAAGTCTTTCTGAGCAGGAGAAATCGCAAAACATAGTCATTTCTTCATTGCCGTCCAAAAACAACGCTTTTTTGCATTCCTGTCTCACTTTCTCTTAGAAACAATGATTTACATCAATCCTTTTACATAATTCTTGTTTCTAATGACATTTCTAACATTGCCCACAATTATCAACTTTCTAAGTCTTTCTGAGCAGGAGAAATTGCAAAACATAGTCATTTCTTCATTGCCGTACAAAAACAACGCTTTTTTGCATTCCTGTCTCACTTTCTCTTGTAAACAATGATTTACCTCAATACTTTTACATAATTCTTGTTTCTCATGACATTTCTAACATTGCCCACAATTATCAACTTTCTAAGTCTTTCTGAGCACGAGAAATCGCAAAACATAGTCATTTCTTCATTGCCGTCCAAAAACAACGCTTTTTTGCATTCCTGTCTCACTTTCTCTTAGAAACAATGATTTACATCAATCCTTTTACATAATTCTTGTTTCTCATGACATTTCTAACATTGCCCACAATTATCAACTTTCTAAGTCTTTCTGAGCAGGAGAAATTGCAAAACATAGTCATTTCTTCATTGCCGTCCAAAAACAACGCTTTTTTTGCATTCCTGTCTCACTTTCTCTTAGAAACAATGATTTACATCAATCCTTTTACATAATTCTTGTTTCTCATGACATTTCTAACATTGCCCACAATTATCAACTTTCTAAGTCTTTCTGAGCACGAGGAATCGCGAAATATAGTCATTTCTTCATTGCCGTCCAAAAACAACGCTTTTTTGCATTCCTGTCTCACTTTCTCTTAGAAACAATGATTTACATCAATCCTTTTACATAATTCTTGTTTCTCATGACATTTCTAACATTGCCCACAATTATCAACTTTCTAAGTCTTTCTGAGCAGGAGAAATCGCAAAACATAGTCATTTCTTCATTGCCGTCCAAAAACAACGCTTTTTTGCATTCCTGTCTCACTTTCTCTTAGAAACAATGATTTACATCAATCCTTTTACATAATTCTTGTTTCTCATGACATTTCTAACATTGCCCACAATTATCAACTTTCTAAGTCTTTCTGAGCAGGAGAAATCGCAAAACATAGTCATTTCTTCATTGCCGTCCAAAAACAACACTTTTTTGCATTTCTGTCTCACTTTCTCTTGTAAACAATGATTTACATCAATCCTTTTACATAATTCTTGTTTCTCATGACATTTCTAACATTGCCCACAATTATCAACTTTCTAAGTCTTTCTGAGCAGGAGAAATCGCAAAATATAGTCATTTCTTCATTGCCGTCCAAAAACAACGCTTTTTTGCATTCCTGTCTCACTTTCTCTTAGAAACAATGATTTACATCAATCCTTTTACATAATTCTTGTTACTCATGACATTTCTAACATTGCCCACAATTATCAACTTTCTAAGTCTTTCTGAGCAGGAGAAATCGCAAAACATAGTCATTTCTTCATTGCCGTCCAAAAACAACGCTTTTTTGCATTCCTGTCTCACTTTCTCTTAGAAACAATGATTTACATCAATCCTTTTACATAATTCTTGTTTCTCATGACATTTCTAACATTGCCCACAATTATCAACTTTCTAAGTCTTTCTGAGCACGAGAAATCGCGAAATATAGTCATTTCTTCATTGCCGTCCAAAAACAACGCTTTTTTGCATTTCTGTCTCACTTTCTCTTGTAAACAATGATTTACATCAATAATTTTACATAATTCTTGTTTCTCATGACATTTCTAACATTGCCCACAATTATCAACTTTCTAAGTCTTTCTGAGCAGGAGAAATCGCAAAACATAGTCATTTCTTCATTGCCGTCCAAAAACAACGCTTTTTTGCATTCCTGTCTCACTTTCTCTTAGAAACAATGATTTACATCAATCCTTTTACATAATTCTTGTTTCTCATGACATTTCTAACATTGCCCACAATTATCAACTTTCTAAGTCTTTCTGAGCAGGAGAAATTGCAAAACATAGTCATTTCTTCATTGCCGTCCAAAAACAACGCTTTTTTGCATTCCTGTCTCACTTTCTCTTAGAAACAATGATTTACATCAATCCTTTTACATAATTCTTGTTTCTCATGACATTTCTAACATTGCCCACAATTATCAACTTTCTAAGTCTTTCTGAGCACGGAGGAATCGCGAAATATAGTCATTTCTTCATTGCCGTCCAAAAACAACGCTTTTTTGCATTTCTGTCTCACTTTCTCTTGTAAATAATGATTTACATCAATCCTTTTACATAATTCTTGTTTCTCATGACATTTCTAACATTGCCCACAATTATCAACTTTCTAAGTCTTTCTGAGCAGGAGAAATCGCAAAACATAGTCATTTCTTCATTGCCGTCCAAAAACAACGCTTTTTTGCATTCCTGTCTCACTTTCTCTTAGAAACAATGATTTACATCAATCCTTTTACATAATTCTTGTTTCTCATGACATTTCTAACATTGCCCACAATTATCAACTTTCTAAGTCTTTCTGAGCAGGAGAAATCGCAAAACATAGTCATTTCTTCATTGCCGTCCAAAAACAACGCTTTTTTGCATTCCTGTCTCACTTTCTCTTAGAAACAATGATTTACATCAATCCTTTTACATAATTCTTGTTTCTCATGACATTTCTAACATTGCCCACAATTATCAACTTTCTAAGTCTTTCTGAGCAGGAGAAATCGCAAAACATAGTCATTTCTTCATTGCCGTCCAAAACAACACTTTTTTGCATTTCTGTCTCACTTTCTCTTGTAAACA
>NW_027447043.1:97500-100000 GCF_038048845.1 Mixophyes fleayi | reverse complement strand
CAAATACCTACAGCCACACCACCCTGGACAAGCCCAATCTCATCTGATCTTGGAAGCTAAGCAGGGCCTGGCCTGGTTAGTACTTGGATGGGAGACCACCTGGGAATACCAGGTGCTGTAGGCCTTTTTTTCTTTTCTCTTGTTCCGGCTTCCTTCAATGCTGGTTTCTAGATGTATAAGAGATGTAGGTCAATACGAAAACAATACCTACAGCCACACCACCCTGAACAAGCCCAATCTCATCTGATCTTGGAAGCTAAGCAGGGCCGGGGCTGGTTAGTACTTGGATGGGAGACCACCTGGGAATACTAGGTGCTGTAGGCATTTTTTTTTCTCTCTTGTTCTGGCTTCCTTCAATGCTGGTGTTGAGATGTATAAGAGATGTAGGTCAATAGGAAACTAATACCTACAGCCACTCCACCTTGAACAAGCACAATCTCATCTGATCTTGAAAGATAAGCCGCGCCAGGCCTAGTTAGTACATGGATGGGAGACCACCTGGGAATATCAGGTGCTGTAGGCCTTTTTTTTTCTCTTTTGATCCGGCTTCCTTCAATGCTGGTTTTCAGATGTATAAGTGATGTAGGTCATTAGGAAACCAAATCCTACAGCCGCAACACCCTGAACAAGCCCAATCTCGTCTGATCTTGGAAGCTAAGCAGAGCCGGGCCTGGTTAGTACTTGGATGCGAGACCACCTGGGAATACCAGGTGCTGTAGGCATTTTTTTTTTCTCTCTTGTTCCGACTTCCTTCAATGCTGGTTTTGAGATGTATATGAGATGTAGGTCAATAGGGAACCAATACCTACAGCCACTCCACCTTGAACAAGCACAATCTCGTCTGATCTTGGAAGCTAAGCAGGGCTGGGCCTGGTTAGTATTTGGATGGGAGACCACCTGGAAATACCAGGTGCTGTAGGCTTTTTTTTTCTCTCTTGTTCCGGCCTCCTTCAATGCTGGTTTTGAGATGTATAAGAGATGTAGGTCAATAGGAAACCAATACCTACAGCCACACCACCCTGAATAAGCCCAATCTCATCTGATCTTGAAAGCTAAGCAGAGCCGGGCCTGGTTAGTACTTGGATGGGAGACCACCTGGGAATACCAGGTGCTGTAGGCCTTTTTTTCTTCTCTCTTGTTCCGGCTTCCTTCAATGCTGGTTTCTAGATGTATAAGAGATGTAGGTCAATATGAAAACAATACCTACAGCCACACCACCCTGAACAAGCCCAATCTCATCTGATCTTGGAAGCTAAGCAGGGCCGGACCTGGTTAGTACTTGGATGGGAGACCACCTGGGAGTACCAGGTGCTGTAGGCCTTTTTTTTTTCTCTCTTGTTCTGGCTTCCTTCAATGCTGGTGTTGAGATGTATAAGAGATGTAGATCAATAGGAAACTAATACCTACAGCCACTCCACCTTGAACAAGCACAATCTCGTCTGATCTTGAAAAATAAGCCGCGCCAGGCCTAGTTAGTACATGGATGGGAGACCACCTGGGAATATCAGGTGCTGTAGGCCTTTTTTTTTCTCTTTTGATCCGGCTTCCTTCAATGCTGGTTTTCAGATGTATAAGTGATGTAGGTCATTAGGAAACCAAATCCTACAGCCACAACACCCTGAACAAGCCCAATATCGTCTGATCTTGGAAGCTAAGCAGAGCCGGGCCTAGTTAGTACTTGGATGCGAGACCACCTGGGAATACCAGGTGCTGTAGGCATTTTTTTTTTCTATCTTGTTCCGACTTCCTTCAATGCTGGTTTTGAGATGTATAAGAGATGTAGGTCAATAGGGAACCAATACCTACAGCCACACCACCCTGAACAAGCCCAATCTCATCTGATCTTGAAAGCTAAGCAGGTCCGGGCCTGGTTAGTACTTTTTTTTTTCTCTCTTGTTCTGGCTTCCTTCAATGCTGGTTTTGAGATGTATAAGTGATGTAGGTCATTAGGAAACCAATACCTACAGCCACACCACCCTGAACAAGCCCAATCTCGTCTGATCTTGGAAGCTAAGCAGTGACGGGCCTGGTTAGTACTTTGATGGGAGACCACCTGGGAATACCAGGTGCTCTAGGCCTTTTTTTTTCTCTCTCTCTTGTTCCGGCTTCCTGTAATGCTGGTTTCGAGATGTATAAGAGATGTAGCTCATTAGGAAACCAATACCTACAGTCACACCACCCTGAGCAAGCCCAATCTCGTCTTATCTTGGAAGCTAAGCAGGGCCAGGCCTGGTTAGTACTTAGATGGGAGACCACCTGGGAATACCAGGTGCTGTAGGCTTTTTTTTTTTCTCTCTTGTTCCGGCTTCCTTCAATGCTGGTTTTGAGATGTATAAGGGATGTAGGTCATTAGCAAAACAATATCTACAGCCACTCCAACCTGAACAAGCAGAATCTCATCTGATCTTGGAAGCTAAGCAGGGCTGGGCCTGGTTAGTACTTGGATGGGAGACCACCTGAGAATACCAGGTGCTGTAGGCTTTTTTTTTTCTCTCTTGCT
>NW_027447043.1:82500-90000 GCF_038048845.1 Mixophyes fleayi | reverse complement strand
TTGGAAACTAAGCAGGGCCAGGCCTGGTTAGTACTTGGATGGGAGACCACCTGGGAATACCAGGTGCTGTAGGCTTTTTTTTTTTCTCTCTTGTTCCGGCTTCCTTCAATGCTTGTTTTTAGATGTATAAGAGATGTAGGTCAATAGAAAA
The DNA here is from genome assembly GCF_038048845.1 of Mixophyes fleayi. Lineage (NCBI taxonomy): Eukaryota > Metazoa > Chordata > Amphibia > Anura > Limnodynastidae > Mixophyes > Mixophyes fleayi. The sequence goes on along the minus strand of NW_027447043.1, from coordinate 89,849 downwards.
ACAATACCTACAGCCCCACCACCCTGAACAAGCCCAATCTCGTCTGATCTTGGAAGCTAAGCAGGGCTGGGCCTGGTTAGTACTTGGATGGGAGACCACCTGGAAATACCAGTTGCTGTAGGCTTTTTTTTTTTCTCTTGTTCCGGCCTCCTTCAATGCTGGTTTTGAGATGTATAAGAGATGTAGGTCAATAAGAAACCAATACCTACAGCCGCACCACCCTGAACAAGCCTGATCTTGGAAGCTAAGCAGAGCCGGGCCTGGTTAGTACTTGGATGGGAGACCACCTGGGAATACCAGGTGCTGTAGGCCTTTTTTTCTTCTCTCTTGTTCCGGCTTCCTTCAATGCTGGTTTCTAGATGTATAAGAGATGTAGGTCAATAGGAAAACAATACCTACAGCCACACCACCCTGAACAAGCTCTATCTCATCTGATCTTGGACGCTAAGAAGGGCCGGGACTGGTTAGTACTTGGATGGGAGACCACCTGGGAATACCAGGTGCTGTAGGCCTTTTTTTTTCTCTCTTGTTCCGGCTTCCTTCAATGCTGGTTTTGAGATTATAAGAGATGTAGGTCAATACTAAACCAATACCTACAGATACACATCTCTGAACATGCCCAATCTCGTCTGATCTTGGAAGCTAAGCAGGGCTGGGCCTGGTTAGTACTTGGATGGGAGACCACCTGGAAATACCAGGTGCTGTAGGCTTTTTTTTTTCTCTCTTGTTCCGACCTCCTTCAATGCTGGTTTTGAGATGTATAAGAGATGTAGGTCAATAGGAAACCAATACCTACAGCCACACCACCCTGAACAAGCCCAATCTCGTCTGATCTTGAAAGCTAAGCAGGTCCGGGCCTGGTTAGTACTTTTTTTTTTCTCTCTTGTTCTGGCTTCCTTCAATGCTGGTTTTAAAATGTATAAGTGATGTAGGTTATTAGAAAACCAATACCTACAGCCACACCACCCTGGACAAGCCCAATCTTGTCTGATCTTGGAAGCTAAGCAGGGCCGGGCCTGGTTAGTACTTGGATGGGAGACCACCTGGGAATACCAGGTGCTGTAGGCCTTTTTTTTTTTCTCTCTTGTTCCGGCTTCCTGCAATGCTTGTTTTTAGATGTATAAGAGATGTAGGTCAATAGGAAAACAATACCTACAGCCACACCACCCTGAACAAGCCCAATCTCGTCTGATCTTGGAAGCTAAGCAGGGCTGGGCCTGGTTAGTACTTGGGTGGGAGACCACCTGGAAATACCAGTTGCTGTAGGCTTTTTTTTTTTTCTCTTGTTCCGGCCTCCTTCAATGCTGGTTTTGAGATGTATAAGAGATGTAGGTCAATAAGAAACCAATACCTACAGCCACACCACCCTGAACAAGCCTGATCTTGGAAGCTAAGCAGAGCCAGGCCTGGTTAGTACTTGGATGGGAGACCACCTGGGAATACCAGGTGCTGTAGGCCTTTTTTTCTTCTCTCTTGTTCCGGCTTCCTTCAATGCTGGTTTCTAGATGTATAAGAGATGTAGGTCAATAGGAAAACAATACCTACAGCCACACCACCCTCAACAAGCTCTATCTCATCTGATCTTGGACGCTAAGAAGGGCCGGGACTGGTTAGTACTTGGATGGGAGACCACCTGGGAATACCAGGTGCTGTAGGCCTTTTTTTTTCTCTCTTGTTCCGGCTTCCTTCAATGCTGGTTTTGAGATTATAAGAGATGTAGGTCAATACTAAACCAATACCTACAGATACACATCTCTGAACAAGCCCAATCTCGTTTGATCTTGGAAGCTAAGCAGGGCCGGACCTGGTTAGTACTTTGATGGGAGACCACCTGGGAATACCAGGTGCTTTAGGCCTTTTTTTTTTCTCTCTTGTTCCGGCTTCCTTCAATGCTAGTTTTGAGATGTATAAGAGATGTAGGTCAATAGGAAACCAACACCTACAGCCACACCACCCTGAACAAGCCCAATCTCGTCTGATCTTGGAAGCTAAGCAGGGCCGGGCCTGGTTAGTACTTGGATGGGAGACCACCTGGGAATACCAGGTGCTGTAGGCCTTTTTTTTTTCTCTCTTGTTCCGGCTTCCTTCAATGCTGGTTTTTAGATGTATAAGAGATGTAGGTCAATAGGAACACAATACCTACAGCCACACCACCCTGAACAAGCCCAATCTCGTCTGATCTTGGAAGCTAAGCAGAGCCAGGCCTGGTTAGTACTTGGATGTGAGACCACCTGGGAATACCAGGTGCTGTAGGCCCTTTTTTTTTCTCTCTTGTTCCGACTTTCTTCAATGCTGGTTTTGAGATCTATAAGAGATGTAGGTCAATAAGAAACCAATACCTACAGCCACACCACCCTGAACAAGCCCAATCTCGTCTGATCTTGGAAGCTAAGCAGGGCTGGGCCTGGTTAGTACTTGGATGGGAGACCACCTGTAAATACCAGGTGCAGTAGGCTTTTTTTTTTTCTCTCTTGTTCCGGCCTCCTTCAATGCTGGTTTTGAGATGTATAAGAGATATAGGTCAATAGGAAACCAATACCTACAGCCACACCACCCTGAACAAACCCAATCTCGTCTGATCTTGAAAGCTAAGCAGGTCCGGGCCTGGTTAGTACTTTTTTTTTTCTCTCTTGTTCTGGCTTCCTTCAATGCTGGTTTTAAAATGTATAAGTGATGTAGGTTATTAGAAAACCAATACCTACAGCCACACCACCCTGGACAAGCCCAATCTCATCTGATCTTAGAAGCTAAGCAGGGCCGGGCCTGGTTAGTACTTGGATGGGAGACCACCTGGGAATACCAGGTGCTGTAGGCTTTTTTTTTTTCTCTCTTGTTCCGGCTTCCTTCAATGCTTGTTTTTAGATGTATAAGAGATGTAGGTCAATAGAAAAACAATACCTACAGCCACACCACCCTGAACAAGCCCAATCTCGTCTGATCTTGGAAGCTAAGCAGGGCTGGGCCTGGTTAGTACTTGGATGGGAGACCACCTGAAAATACCAGTTGCTGTAGGCTTTTTTTTTTTCTCTTGTTCCGGCCTCCTTCAATGCTGGTTTTGAGATGTATAAGAGATGTAGGTCAATAAGAAACCAATACCTACAGCCGCACCACCCTGAACAAGCCTGATCTTGGAAGCTAAGCAGAGCCGGGCCTGGTTAGTACTTGGATGGGAGACCACCTGGGAATACCAGGTGCTGTAGGCCTTTTTTTCTTCTCTCTTGTTCCGGCTTCCTTCAATGCTGGTTTCTAGATGTATAAGAGATGTAGGTCAATAGGAAAACAATACCTACAGCCACACCACCCTGAACAAGCTCTATCTCATCTGATCTTGGACGCTAAGAAGGGCCAGGACTGGTTAGTACTTGGATGGGAGACCACCTGGGAATACCAGGTGCTGTAGGCCTTTTTTTTTTCTCTCTTGTTCCGGCTTCCTTCAATGCTGGTTTTGAGATTATAAGAGATGTAGGTCAATACTAAACCAATACCTACAGATACACATCTCTGAACATGCCCAATCTCGTCTGATCTTGGAAGCTAAGCAGGGCTGGGCCTGGTTAGTACTTGGATGGGAGACCACCTGGGAATACCAGGTGCTGTAGGCCTTTTTTTTTCTCTCTTGTTCCGGCTTCCTTCAATGCTGGTTTTGAGATTATAAGAGATGTAGGTCAATACTAAACCAATACCTACAGATACACATCTCTGAACAAGCCCAATCTCGTTTGATCTTGGAAGCTAAGCAGTGCCGGACCTGGTTAGTACTTTGATGGGAGACCACCTGGGAATACCAGGTGCTTTAGGCCTTTTTTTTTTCTCTCTTGTTCCGGCTTCCTTCAATGCTGGTTTTGAGATGTATAAGAGATGTAGGTCAATAGGAAACCAATACCTACAGCCACACCACCCTGAACAAGCCCAATCTCGTCTGATCTTGGAAGCTAAGCAGGGCCGGGCCTGGTTAGTACTTGGATGGGAGACCACCTGGGAATACCAGGTGCTGTAAGCCTTTTTTTTTTCTCTCTTGTTCCGGCTTCCTTCAATGCTGGTTTTTAGATGTATAAGAGATGTAGGTCAATAGGAACACAATACCTACAGCCACACCACCCTGAACAAGCCCAATCTCGTCTGATCTTGGAAGCTACGCAGAGCCAGGCCTGGTTAGTACTTGGATGTGAGACCACCTGGGAATACCAGGTGCTGTAGGCCCTTTTTTTTTCTCTCTTGTTCCGACTTTCTTCAATGCTGGTTTTGAGATCTATAAGAGATGTAGGTCAATAAGAAACCAATACCTACAGCCACACCACCCTGAACAAGCCCAATCTCATCTGATCTTGGAAGCTAAGCAGGGCTGGGCCTGGTTAGTACTTGGATGGGAGACCACCTGTAGATACCAGGTGCAGTAGGCTTTTTTTTTTTCTCTCTTGTTCCGGCCTCCTTCAATGCTGGTTTTGAGATGTATAAGAGATATAGGTCAATAGGAAACCAATACCTACAGCCACACCACCCTGAACAAGCCCAATCTCATCTGATCTTGAAAGCTAAGCAGGTCCGGGCCTGGTTAGTACTTTTTTTTTTCTCTCTTGTTCTGGCTTCCTTCAATGCTGGTTTTAAAATGTATAAGTGATGTAGGTTATTAGAAAACCAATACCTACAGCCACACCACCCTGGACAAGCCCAATCTCGTCTGATCTTGGAAGCTAAGCAGGGCCGGGCCTGGTTAGTACTTGGATGGGAGACCACCTGGGAATACCAGGTGCTGTAGGCTTTTTTTTTTTCTCTCTTGTTCCGGCTTCCTTCAATGCTTGTTTTTAGATGTATAAGAGATGTAGGTCAATAGAAAAACAATACCTACAGCCACACCACCCTGAACAAGCCCAATCTCGTCTGATCTTGGAAGCTAAGCAGGGCTGGGCCTGGTTAGTACTTGGATGGGAGACCACCTGGAAATACCAGTTGCTGTAGGCTTTTTTTTTTTTCTCTTGTTCCGGCCTCCTTCAATGCTGGTTTTGAGATGTATAAGAGATGTAGGTCAATAAGAAACCAATACCTACAGCCGCACCACCCTGAACAAGCCTGATCTTGGAAGCTAAGCAGAGCCGGGCCTGGTTAGTACTTGGATGGGAGACCACCTGGGAATACCAGGTGCTGTAGGCCTTTTTTTCTTCTCTCTTGTTCCGGCTTCCTTCAATGCTGGTTTCTAGATGTATAAGAGATGTAGGTCAATAGGAAAACAATACCTACAGCCACACCACCCTGAACAAGCTCTATCTCATCTGATCTTGGACGCTAAGAAGGGCCAGGACTGGTTAGTACTTGGATGGGAGACCACCTGGGAATACCAGGTGCTGTAGGCCTTTTTTTTTTCTCTCTTGTTCCGGCTTCCTTCAATGCTGGTTTTGAGATTATAAGAGATGTAGGTCAATACTAAACCAATACCTACAGATACACATCTCTGAACATGCCCAATCTCGTCTGATCTTGGAAGCTAAGCAGGGCTGGGCCTGGTTAGTACTTGGATGGGAGACCACCTGGAAATACCAGGTGCTGTAGGCTTTTTTTTTTCTCTCTTGTTCCGACCTCCTTCAATGCTGGTTTTGAGATGTATAAGAGATGTAGGTCAATAGGAAACCAATACCTACAGCCACACCACCCTGAACAAGCCCAATCTCGTCTGATCTTGAAAGCTAAGCAGGTCCGGGCCTGGTTAGTACTTTTTTTTTTCTCTCTTGTTCTGGCTTCCTTCAATGCTGGTTTTAAAATGTATAAGTGATGTAGGTTATTAGAAAACCAATACCTACAGCCACACCACCCTGGACAAGCCCAATCTCGTCTGATCTTGGAAGCTAAGCAGGGCCGGGCCTGGTTAGTACTTGGATGGGAGACCACCTGGGAATACCAGGTGCTGTAGGCTTTTTTTTTTTTCTCTCTTGTTCCGGCTTCCTTCAATGCTAGTTTTTAGATGTATAAGAGATGTAGGTCAATAGGAAAACAATACCAACAGCCACACCACCCTGAACAAGCCCAATCTCGTCTGATCTTGGAAGCTAAGCAGGGCTGGGTCTGGTTAGTACTTGGATGGGAGACCACCTGGAAATACCAGTTGCTGTAGGCTTTTTTTTTTTTCTCTTGTTCCGGCCTCCTTCAATGCTGGTTTTGAGATGTATAAGAGATGTAGGTCAATAAGAAACCAATACCTACAGCCACACCACCCTGAACAAGCCTGATCTTGGAAGCTAAGCAGAGCCGGGCCTGGTTAGTACTTGGATGGGAGACCACCTGGGAATACCAGGTGCTGTAGGCCTTTTTTTCTTTTCTCTTGTTCCGGCTTCCTTCAATGCTGGTTTCTAGATGTATAAGAGATGTAGGTCAATAGGAAAACAATACCTACAGCCACACCACCCTGACCAAGCTCTATCTCATCTGATCTTGGACGCTAAGAAGGGCCGGGACTGGTTAGTACTTGGATGGGAGACCACCTGGGAATACCAGGTGCTGTAGGCCTTTTTTTTTCTCTCTTGTTCCGGCTTCCTTCAATGCTGGTTTTGAGATTATAAGAGATGTAGGTCAATACTAAACCAATACCTACAGATACACATCTCTGAACAAGCCCAATCTCGTTTGATCTTGGAAGCTAAGCAGGGCCGGACCTGGTTAGTACTTTGATGGGAGACCACCTGGGAATACCAGGTGCTTTAGGCCTTTTTTTTTTCTCTCTTGTTCCGGCTTCCTTCAATGCTGGTTTTGAGATGTATAAGAGATGTAGGTCAATAGGAAACCAATACCTACAGCCACACCACCCTGAACAAGCCCAATCTCGTCTGATCTTGGAAGCTAAGCAGGGCCGGGCCTGGTTAGTACTTGGATGGGAGACCACCTGGGAATACCAGGTGCTGTAAGCCTTTTTTTTTTCTCTCTTGTTCCGGCTTCCTTCAATGCTGGTTTTTAGATGTATAAGAGATGTAGGTCAATAGGAAAACAATACCTACAGCCACACCACCCTGAACAAGCCCAATCTCGTCTGATCTTGGAAGCTAAGCAGAGCCAGGCCTGGTTAGTACTTGGATGTGAGACCACCTGGGAATACCAGGTGCTGTAGGCCCTTTTTTTTTCTCTCTTGTTCCGACTTTCTTCAATGCTGGTTTTGAGATCTATAAGAGATGTAGGTCAATAAGAAACCAATACCTACATCCACACCACCCTGAACAAGCCCAATCTCGTCTGATCTTGGAAGCTAAGCAGGGCTGGGCCTGGTTAGTACTTGGATGGGAGACCACCTGGAAATACCAGGTGCAGTAGGCTTTTTTTTTTTCTCTCTTGTTCCGGCCTCCTTCAATGCTGGTTTTGAGATGTATAAG
>NW_027447043.1:70000-80000 GCF_038048845.1 Mixophyes fleayi | reverse complement strand
AGAGATGTAGGTCAATAGGAAACCAATACCTACAGCCACACCACCCTGAACAAGCCCAATCTCGTCTGATCTTGGAAGCTAAGCAGAGCCGGGCCTGGTTAGTACTTAGATGGGAGACCACCTGGGAATACCAGGTGCTGTAGGCCTTTTTTTCTTCTCTCTTGTTCTTGCTTCCTTCAATGCTGGTTTTTAGATGTATAAGAGATGTAGGTCAATAGGAAAACAATACCTACAGCCGCACCACCCTGAACAAGCCCAATCTCGTCTGATCTTGGAAGCTAAGCAGGGACGGGCCTGGTTAGTACTTGGATGGGAGACCACCTGGGAATACCAGGTGCTGTAGGCCTTTTTTTTTTCTCTCTTGTTCCGGCTTCCTTCAATGCTGGTTTTTAGATGTATAAGAGATGTAGGTCAATAGGAAACCAATACCTACAGCCACACCACCCTGAACAAGCCCAATCTCGTCTGATCTTGGAAGCTAAGCAGAGCCGGGCCTGGTTAGTACTTGGATGGGAGACCACCTGGAAATACCAGGTGCTGTAGGCATTTTTTTTCTCTCTTGTTCCGGCCTCCTTCAATGCTGGTTTTGAGATGTATAAGAGATGTAGGTCAATAAGAAACCAATACCTACAGCGACACCACCCTGAACAAGTCCAATCTCGTCTGATCTTGGAAGCTAAGCAGAGCCGGGCCTGGTTAGTACTTGGATGGGAGACCACCTGGGAATACCAGGTGCTGTAGGCCTTTTCTTGTTCTGGCTTCCTTCAATGCTGGTTTTTAGATGTATAAGAGATGTAGGTCAATAGGAAAACAATACCTACAGCCGCACCACCCTGAACAAGCCCAATCTCGTCTGATCTTGGAAGCTAAGCAGGGACGGGCCTGGTTAGTACTTGGATGGGAGACCACCTGGGAATACCAGGTGCTGTAGGCCTGTTTTTTTCTCTCTTGTTCCGGCTTCCTTTAATGCTGGTTTTTAGATGTATAAGAGATGTAGGTCAATAGGAAACCAATACCTACAGCCACACCACCCTGAACAAGCCCAATCTCGTCTGATCTTGAAAACTAAGCAGGTCAGGGCCTGGTTAGTACTTTTTTTTTTCTCTCTTGTTCTGGCTTCCTTCAATGCTGGTTTTAAAATGTATAAGTGATGTAGGTCATTAGGAAACCAATACCTACAGCCACACCACCCTGGACAAGCCCAATCTCGTCTGATCTTGGAAGCTAAGCAGGGCCGGGCCTGGTTAGTACTTGGATGGGAGACCACCTGGGAATACCAGGTGCTGTAGGCCTTTTTTTTTTTCTCTCTTGTTCCGGCTTCCTTCAATGCTTGTTTTTAGATGTATAAGAGATGTAGGTCAAAAAGAAAACAATACCTACAGCCACACCACCCTGAACAAGCCCAATCTTGTCTGATCTTGGAAGCTAAGCAGGGCTGGGCCTGGTTAGTACTTGGATGGGAGACCACCTGGAAATACCAGGTGCTGTAGGCTTTTTTTTTTCTCTCTTGTTCCGGCCTCCTTCAATGCTGGTTTTGAGATGTATAAGAGATGTAGGTCAATAGGAAACCAATACCTACAGCCACACCACCCTGAACAAGCCCAATTTCGTCTGATCTTGGAAGCTAAGCAGAGCCGGGCCTGGTTAGTACTTAGATGGGAGACCACCTGGGAATACCAGGTGCTGTAGGCCTTTTTTTCTTCTCTCTTGTTCTTGCTTCCTTCAATGCTGGTTTTTAGATGTATAAGAGATGTAGGTCAATAGGAAAACAATACCTACAGCCGCACCACCCTGAACAAGCCCAATCTCGTCTGATCTTGGAAGCTAAGCAGGGACAGGCCTGGTTAGTACTTGGATGGGAGACCACCTGGGAATACCAGGTGCTGTAGGCCTTTTTTTTTTCTCTCTTGTTCCGGCTTCCTTCAATGCTGGTTTTTAGATGTATAAGAGATGTAGGTCAATAGGAAACCAATACCTACAGCCACACCACCATGAACAAGCCCAATCTCGTCTGATCTTGGAAGCTAAGCAGAGCCGGGCCTGGTTAGTATTTGGATGGGAGACCACCTGGAAATACCAGGTGCTGTAGACATTTTTTTTCTCTCTTGTTCCGGCATCCTTCAATGCTGGTTTTGAGATGTATAAGAGATGTAGGTCAATAAGAAACCAATACCTACAGCCACACCACCCTGAACAAGTCCAATCTCGTCTGATCTTGGAAGCTAAGCAGAGCCGGGCCTGGTTAGTACTTGGATGGGAGACCACCTGGGAATACCAGGTGCTGTAGGCCTTTTCTTCTTCTCTCTTGTTCGGGCTTCCTTCAATGCTGGTTTTTAGATGTATAAGAGATGTAGGTCAATAGGAAAACAATACCTACAGCCGCACCACCCTGAACAAGCCCAATCTCGTCTGATCTTGGAAGCTAAGCAGAGCCGAGGCTGGTTAGTACTTGGATGCGAGACCACCTGGGAATACCAGGTGCTGTAGGCCCTTCTTTTTTTCTCTCTTGTTCCGACTTCCTTCAATGCTGGTTTTGAGATGTATAAGAGATGTAGGTCAATAGGAAACCAATACCTACAGCCACACCACCCTGAACAAGCCCAATCTTGTCTGATCTTGGAAGCTAAGCAGGGCTGGGCCTGGTTAGTACTTGGATGGGAGACCTCCTGGAAATACCAGGGGCTGTAGGCTTTTTTTTTTCTCTCTTGTTCCGGCCTCCTTCAATGCTGGTTTTTAGATGTATAAGAGATGTAGGTCAATAGGAAACCAATGCCTACAGCCACACCACCCTGGACAAGCCCAATCTCGTCTGATCTTGGAAGCTAAGCAGAGCCGGGCCTGGTTAGTACTTGGATGGGAGACCACCTGGAAATACCAGGTGCTGCAGGCATTTTTTTTCTCTCTTGTTCCGGCCTCCTTCAATGCTGGTTTTGAGATGTATAAGAGATGTAGGTCAATAAGAAACCAATACCTACAGCCACACCACCCTGAACAAGTCCAATCTCGTCTGATCTTGGAAGCTAAGCAGAGCCAGGCCTGGTTAGTACTTGGATGGGAGACACCTGGGAATACCAGGTGCTGTAGGCCTTTTCTTCTTCTCTCTTGTTCGGGCTTCCTTCAATGCTGGTTTTTAGATGTATAAGAGATGTAGGTCAATAGGAAAACAATACCTACAGCCGCACCACCCTGAACAAGCCCAATCTCGTCTGATCTTGGAAGCTAAGCAGGGACGGGCCTGGTTAGTACTTGGATGGGAGACCACCTGGGAATACCAGGTGCTGTAGGCCTTTTTTTTTTCTCTCTTGTTCCGGCTTCCTTCAATGCTGGTTTTTAGATGTATAAGAGATGTAGGTCAATAGAAAAACAATACCTACAGCCACACCACCCTGAACAAGCCCAATCTCGTCTGATCTTGGAAGCTAAGCAGAGCCGGGGCTGGTTAGTACTTGGATGCAAGACCACCTGGGAATACCAGGTGCTGTAGGCCCTTTTTTTTCTCTCTTGTTCCGGCCTCCTTCAATGCTGGTTTTGAGATGTATAAGAGATGTAGGTCAATAGGAAACCAATACCTACAGCCACACCACCCTGAACAAGCCCAATCTTGTCTGATCTTGAAAGCTAAGCAGGTTCGGGCCTGGTTAGTACTTTTTTTTTTCTCTCTTGTTCTGGCTTCCTTCAATGCTGGTTTTAAAATGTATAAGTGATGTAGGTCATTAAGAAACCAATACCTACAGCCACACCAACCTGGACAAGCCCAATCTCGTCTGATCTTGGAAGCTAAGCAAGGCCGGGCCTGGTTAGTACTTGGCTCAGAGACCACCTGGGAATACCAGGTGCTGTAGGCCTTTTTTTTTTTCTCTCTTGTTCCGGCTTCCTTCAATGCTTGTTTTTAGATGTATAAGAGATGTAGGTCAATAAGAAAACAATACCTACAGCCACAGCACCCTGAACAATCCCAATCTCGTTTGATCTTGGAAGCTAAGCAGGGCTGGGCCTGGTTAGAACTTGGATGGGAGACCACCTGGAAATACCAGGTGCTGTAGGCTTTTTTTTTTCTCTCTTGTTCCGGCTTCCTTCAATGCTGGTTTTGAGATGTATAAGAGATGTAGGTCAATAAGAAAACAATACCTACTGCCACACCACCCTGAACAAGCCCAATCTCATCTGATCTTGGAAGTTAAGCAGGGCTGGGCCTGGTTAGTACTTGGATGGGAGACCACCTGGAAATACCAGGTGCTGTAGGCATATTTTTTCTCTCTTGTTCCGGCCTCCTTCAATGCTGGTTTTGAGATGTATAAGAGATGTAGGTCAATAGGAAACCAATACCTACAGCCACACCACCCTGAACAAGCCCAATCTCGTCTGATCTTGGAAGCTAAGCAGAGCCAGGCCTGGTTAGTACTTGGATGGGAGACCACCTGGGAATACCAGGTGCTGTAGGCCTTTTTTTCTTCTCTCTTGTTCCGGCTTCCTTCAATGCTGGTTTTTAGATGTATAAGAGATGTAGGTCAATAGGAAAACAATACCTACAGCCGCACCACCCTGAACAAGCCCAATCTCGTCTGATCTTGGAAGCTAAGCAGGGACGAGCCTGGTTAGTACTTGGATGGGAGACCACCTGGGAATACCAGGTGCTGTAGCCCTTTTTTTTTTCTCTCTTGTTCCGGCTTCCTTCAATGCTGGTTTTTAGATGTATAAGAGATGTAGGTCAATAGGAAACCAAAACCTACATCCACACCACCCTGAACAAGCCCAATCTCGTCTGATCTTCGAAGCTAAGCAGAGCCGGGGCTGGTTAGTACTTGGATGCGAGACCACCTGGGAATACCAGGTGCTGTAGGCGCTTTTTTTTTTCTCTCTTGTTCCGACTTCCTTCAATGCTGGTTTTGAGATGTATAAGAGATGTAGGTCAATAGGAAACCAATACCTACAACCCCACCACCCTGAACAAGCCCAATCTCGTCTGATCTTGAAAGCTAAGCAGGTACGGGCCTGGTTAGTACTTTTTTTTTTATATCTTGTTCTGGCTTCCTTCAATGCTGGTTTTAAAATGTATAAGTGATGTAGGTCATTAGAAAACCAATACCTACAGCCACACCACCCTGGACAAGCCCAATCTTGTCTGATCTTGGAAGGTAAGCAGGGCTGGGCCTGGTTAGTACTTGGATGGGAGACCACCTGGGAATATCAGGTGCTGTAGGCCTTTTTTTTTTTCTCTCTTGTTCCGGCTTCCTTCAATGCTTGTTTTTAGATGAATAAGAGATGTAGGTCAATAGGAAAACAATACTTACAGCCACACCACCCTGAACAAGCCCAATCTTGTCTGATCTTGGAAGCTAAGCAGGGCTGGGCCTGATTAGTACTTGGATGGGAGACCACCTGGAAATACCAGATGCTGTAGGCTTTTTTTTTTCTCTCTTGTTCCGGCCTCCTTCAATGCTGGTTTTGAGATGTATGAAAGATGTAGGTCAATAGTAAACCAATACCTACAGCCACACCCCCCTGAACAAGCCCAATCTCGTCTGATCTTGAAAGCTAAGCAGGTCCAGGCCTGGTTAGTACTTTTTTTTTTCTCTCTTGTTCTGGCTTCCTTCAATGCTGGTTTTAAAATGTATAAGTGATGTAGGTCATTAGGAAACCAATACCTACAGCCACACCACCCTGGACAAGCCCAATCTCGTCTGATCTTGGAAGCTAAGCAGGGCTGGGCCTGGTTAGTACTTGGATGGGAGACCACCTGGGAATACCAGTTGCTGTAGGCCTTTTTTTTTTCTCTCTTGTTCCGGCTTCCTTCAATGCTGGTTTTTAGATGTATAAGAGATGTAGGTCAATAGGAAGCCAATACCTACAGCCACACCACCCTGAACAAGCCCAATCTCGTCTGATCTTGGAAGCTAAGCAGAGCCGGGCCTGGTTAGTACTTGGATGGGAGACCACCTGGAAATACCAGGTGCTGTAGACATTTTTTTTCTCTCTTGTTCCGGCCTCCTTCAATGCTGGTTTTGAGATGTATAAGAGATGTAGGTCAATAAGAAACCAATACCTACAGCCACACCACCCTGAACAAGTCCAATCTCGTCTGATCTTGGAAGCTAAGCAGAGCCGGGCCTGGTTAGTACTTGTATGGGAGACCACCTGGGAATACCAGGTGCTGTAGGCCTTTTCTTCTTCTCTCTTGTTCGGGCTTCCTTCAATGCTGGTTTTTAGATGTATAAGAGATGTAGGTCAATAGGAAAAAATACCTACAGCCGCACCACCCTGAACAAGCCCAATCTCGTCTGATCTTGGAAGCTAAGCAGGGACGTGCCTGGTTAGTACTTGGATGGGAGACCACCTGGGAATACCAGGTGCTGTAGGCCTGTTTTTTTTCTCTCTTGTTCCGGCTTCCTTCAATGCTGGTTTTTAGATGTATAAGAGATGTAGGTCAATAGGAAACCAATACCTACAGCCGCACCACCCTGAACAAGCCCAATCTCGTCTGATCTTGGAAGCTAAGCAGAGCCGGGGCTGGTTAGTACTTGGATGCGAGACCACCTGGGAATACCAGGTGCTGTAGGCCCTTTTTTTTTTCTCTCTTGTTCCGACTTCCTTCAATGCTGGTTTTGAGATGTATAAGAGATGTAGGTCAATAGGAAACCAATACCTACAGCCACACCACCCTGAACAAGCCCAATCTTGTCTGATCTTGGAAGCTAAGCAGGGCTGGGCCTGGTTAGTACTTGGATGGGAGACCTCCTGGAAATACCAGGGGCTGTAGGCTTTTTTTTTTCTCTCTTGTTCCGGCCTCCTTCAATGCTGGTTTTTAGATGTATAAGAGATGTAGGTCAATAGGAAACCAATACCTACAGCCACACCACCCTGGACAAGCCCAATCTCGTCTGATCTTGGAAGCTAAGCAGAGCCGGGCCTGGTTAGTACTTGGATGGGAGACCACCTGGAAATACCAGGTGCTGTAGGCATTTTTTTTCTCTCTTGTTCCGGCCTCCTTCAATGCTGGTTTTGAGATGTATAAGAGATGTAGGTCAATAAGAAACCAATACCTACAGCCACACCACCCTGGACAAGTCCAATCTCGTCTGATCTTGGAAGCTAAGCAGAGCCGGGCCTGGTTAGTACTTGGATGGGAGACACCTGGGAATACCAGGTGCTGTAGGCCTTTTCTTCTTCTCTCTTGTTCGGGCTTCCTTCAATGCTGGTTTTTAGATGTATAAGAGATGTAGGTCAATAGGAAAACAATACCTACAGCCGCACCACCCTGAACAAGCCCAATCTCGTCTGATCTTGGAAGCTAAGCAGGGACAGGCCTGGTTAGTACTTGGATGGGAGACCACCTGGGAATACCAGGTGCTGTAGGCCTTTTTTTTTTCTCTCTTGTTCCGGCTTCCTTCAATGCTGGTTTTTAGATGTATAAGAGATGTAGGTCAATAGGAAACCAATACCTACAGCCACACCACCCTGAACAAGCCCAATCTCGTCTGATCTTGGAAGCTAAGCAGAGCCGGGGCTGGTTAGTACTTGGATGCGAGACCACCTGGGAATACCAGGTGCTGTAGGCCCTTTTTTTTCTCTCTTGTTCCGGCCTCCTTCAATGCTGGTTTTGAGATGTATAAGAGATGTAGGTCAATAGGAAACCAATACCTACAGCCACACCACCCTGAACAAGCCCAATCTTGTCTGATCTTGAAAGCTAAGCAGGTTCGGGCCTGGTTAGTACTTTTTTTTTTCTCTCTTGTTCTGGCTTCCTTCAATGCTGGTTTTAAAATGTATAAGTGATGTAGGTCATTAAGAAACCAATACCTACAGCCACACCACCCTGGACAAGCCCAATCTCGTCTGATCTTGGAAGCTAAGCAGGGCCGGGCCTGGTTAGTACTTGGCTCAGAGACCACCTGGGAATACCAGGTGCTGTAGGCCTTTTTTTTTTTCTCTCTTGTTCCGGCTTCCTTCAATGCTTGTTTTTAGATGTATAAGAGATGTAGGTCAATAAGAAAACAATACCTACAGCCACACCACCCTGAACAAGCCCAATCTCGTCTGATCTTGGAAGCTAAGCAGGGCTGGGCCTGGTTAGTACTTGGATGGGAGACCACCTGGAAATACCAGGTGCTGTAGGCTTTTTTTTTTCTCTCTTGTTCCGGCCTCCTTCAATGCTGGTTTAGAGATGTATAAGAGATGTAGGTCAATAGGAAACCAATACCTACAGCCACACCACCCTGAACAAGCCCAATCTCGTCTGATCTTGGAAGCTAAGCAGAGCCAGGCCTGGTTAGTACTTGCATGGGAGACCACCTGGGAATACCAGGTGCTGTAGGCCTTTTTTTCTTCTCTCTTGTTCCGGCTTCCTTCAATGCTGGTTTCTAGATGTATAAGAGATGTAGGTCAATAGGAAAGCAATACCTACAGCCACACCACCCTGAACAAGCCCAATCTCGTCTGATCTTGGAAGCTAAGCAGGTCCGGGCCTGGTTAGTACTTGGATGCAAGACCACCTGGGGATACCAGGTGCTGTAGGCCCTTTTTTTTTTCTCTCTTGTTCCAACTTCCTTCAATGCTGGTTTTGAGATGTATAAAAGATGTAGGTCAATAGAAAACCAATACCTACAGCCACACCACCCTGAACAAGCCAAATCTCATCTGATCTTGGAAGCTAAGCAGCGCTGGGCCCTTTTAGTACTTGGATGGGAGACCACCTGGAAATACCAGGTGCTGTAGGCTTTTTTTTTTCTCTCTTGTTCCGGCCTCCTTCAATGCTGGTTTTGAGATGTATAAGAGATGTAGGTCAATAGGAAACCAATACCTACAGCCACACCACCCTGAACAAGCCCAATCTCGTCTGATCTTGGAAGCTAAGCAGAGCCGGGCCTGGTTAGTACTTGGATGGGAGACCACCTGGAAATACCAGGTGCTGTAGGCCTTTTTTTCTTCTCTCTTGTTCCGGCTTCCTTCAATGCTGGTTTCTAGATGTATAAGAGATGTAGGTCAATAGGAAAACAATACCTACAGCCACACCACCCTGAACAAGTCCAATCTCGTCTTATCTTGGAAGCTAAGCAGGGCTGGGCCTGGTTAGTACTTGGATGGGAGACCACCTGGAAATACCAGGTGCTGTAGGCTTTTTTTTTCTCTCTTGTTCCGGCCTCCTTCAATGCTGGTTTTGAGATGTATAAGAGATGTAGGTCAATAGGAAACCAATACCTACAGCCACACCACCCTGAACAAGCCCAATCTTGTCTGATCTTGGAAGCTAAGCAGAGCCGGGCCTGGTTAGTACTTGGATGGGAGACCACCTGGGAATACCAGGTGTTGTATGCCTTTTTTTCTTCTCTCTCGTTCCAGCTTCCTTCAATGCTGGTTTCTAGATGTATAAGAGATGTAGGTCAATATGAAAACAATACCTACAGCCACACCACCCTGAACAAGCCTAATCTCATCTGATCTTGGAAGCTAAGCAGGGCCAGGCCTGGTTAGTACTTGGATGGGAGACCACCTGGGAATACCAGGTGCTGTAGGCCTTTTTTTTTCTCTTTTGATCCGGCTTCCTTCAATGCTGGTTTTCAGATGTATAAGTGATGTAGGTCATAAGGAAACCAAATGCTACAGCCACAACACGCTGAACAAGCCCAATCTCATCTGATTTTGGAAGCTAAGCAGAGCCGGGCCTGGTTAGTACTTGGATGCGAGACCACCTGGGAATACCAGGTGCTGTAGGCATTTTTTTTTTTCTCTCTTGTTCCGACTTCCTTCAATGCTGGTTTTGAGATGTATAAGAGATGTAGGTCAATAGGGAACAAATACCTACAGCCACACCACCCTGAACAAGCCCAATCTCGTCTGATCTTGAAAGCTAAGCAGGTCCGGGCCTGGTTAGTACTTTTTTTTTTCTCTCTTGTTCTGGCTTCCTTCAATGCTGGTTTTGAGATGTATAAGTGATGTAGGTCATTAGGAAACTAATACCTACTGCCACACCACCCTGAACAAGCCCAATCTCATCTGATCTTGC
>NW_027447043.1:50000-67500 GCF_038048845.1 Mixophyes fleayi | reverse complement strand
TCTCATCTGATCTTGGAAGCTAAGCAGGGCCGGGCCTGGTTAGTACTTGGATGGGAGACCACCTGGTAATACCAGGTGCTGTAGGCCTTTTCATTTTTCTCTCTTGTTCCGGCTTCCTTCAATGCTTGTTTTTAGATGTATAAAAGATGTAGGTCAATAGGAAAACAATACCTACGGCCACACCACCCTGAACAAGCCCAAACTCGTCTGATCTTGGAAGCTAAGCAGGGCTGGGCCTGGTTAGTACTTGGATGGGAGACCACCTGGAAATACCAGGTGCTGTAGGCTTTTTTTTTCTCTCTTGTTCCGGCCTCCTTCAATGCTGGTTTTGAGATGTATAAGAGATGTAGGTCAATAGGAAACCAATACCTACAGCCACACCACCCTGAACAAGCCCAATCTCGTCTGATCTTGGAAGCTAAGCAGAGCCGGGCCTGCTTAGTACTTGGATGGGAGACCACCTGGGAATACCAGGTGCTGTAGGTCTTTTTTTCTTCTCTCTTGTTCCGGCTTCCTTCAATGCTGTTTTCTAGATGTATAAGAGATGTAGGTCAATAGGAAAACAATACCTACAGCCACACCACCCTGAACAAGCCCAATCTCGTCTGATCTTGGAAGCTAAGCAGAGCCGGGCCTGGTTAGTACTTGGCTCAGAGACCACCTGGGAATACCAGGTGCTGTAGGCCTTTTTTTTTTTCTCTCTTGTTCCGGCTTCCTTCAATGCTTGTTTTTAGATGTATAAGAGATGTAGGTCAATAAGGAAACAATACCTACAGCCACAGCACCCTGAACAATCCCAATCTCGTTTGATCTTGGAAGCTAAGCAGGGCTGGGCCTGGTTAGTACTTGGATGGGAGACCACCTGGAAATACCAGGTGCTGTAGGCTTTTTTTTTTCTCTCTTGTTCCGGCCTCCTTCAATGCTGGTTTTGAGATGTATAAGAGATGTAGGTCAATAAGAAAACAATACCTACTGCCACACCACCCTGAACAAGCCCAATCTCATCTGATCTTGGAAGTTAAGCAGGGCTGGGCCTGGTTAGTACTTGGATGGGAGACCACCTGGAAATACCAGGTGCTGTAGGCATTTTTTTTCTCTCTTGTTCCGGCCTCCTTCAATGCTGGTTTTGAGATGTATAAGAGATGTAGGTCAATAAGAAACCAATACCTACAGCCACACCACCCTGAACAAGTCCAATCTCGTCTGATCTTGGAAGCTAAGCAGAGCCGGGCCTGGTTAGTACTTGGATGGGAGACCACCTGGGAATACCAGGTGCTGTAGGCCTTTTCTTCTTCTCTCTTGTTCCGGCTTCCTTCAATGCTGGTTTTTAGATGTATAAGAGATGTAGGTCAATAGGAAAACAATACCTACAGCCACACCACCCTGAACAAGCCCAATCTCGTCTGATCTTGGAAGCTAAGCAGGGACAAGCCTGTTTAGTACTTGGATGGGAAACCACCTGGGAATACCAGGTGCTGTAGGCTTTTTTTTTTCTCTCTTGCTCCGGCTTCCTTCAATGCTGGTTTTTAGATGTATAAGAGATGTAGGTCAATAGAAAACCAATACCTACATCCACACCACCCTGAACAAGCCCAATCTCGTCTGATCTTGGAAGCTAAGCAGAGCCGGGGCTGGTTAGCACTTGTATGCGAGACCACCTGGGAATACCAGGTGCTGTAGGCCCTTTTTTTTTTCTCTCTTGTTCCGACTTCCTTCAATGCTGGTTTTGAGATGTATAAGAGATGTAGGTCAATAGGAAACCAATACCTACAGCCCCACCACCCTGAACAAGCCCAATCTCGTCTGATCTTGAAAGCTAAGCAGGTCCGGGCCTGGTTAGTACTTTTTTTTTTATATCTTGTTCTGGCTTCCTTCAATGCTGGTTTTAAAATGTATAAGTGATGTAGGTCATTAGAAAACCAATACCTACAGCCACACCACCCTGGACAAGCCCAATCTCATCTGATCTTGGAAGCTAAGCAGGGCCGGGCCTGGTTAGTACTTGGATGGGAGACCACCTGGGAATACCAGGTGCTGTAGGCCATTTTTTTTTCTCTCTTGTTCCGGCTTCCTTCAATGCTTGTTTTTAGATGAATAAGAGATGTAGGTCAATAGGCAAACAATACCTACAGCCACACCACCCTGAACAAGCCCAATCTCGTCTGATCTTGGAAGCTAAGCAGAGCCGGGCCTGGTTAGTACTTGGATGGGAGACCACCTGGGAATACCAGGTGCTGTAGGCCTTTTTTTCTTCTCTCTTGTTCCGGCTTCCTTCAATGCTGGTTTTTAGATGTATAAGAGATGTAGGTCAATAGGAAAACAATACCTACAGCCGCACCACCCTGAACAAGCCCAATCTCGTCTGATCTTGGAAGCTAAGCAGGGACGAGCCTGGTTAGTACTTGGATGGGAGACCACCTGGGAATACCAGGTGCTGTAGGCCTTTTTTTTTTCTCTCTTGTTCCGGCTTCCTTCAATGCTGGTTTTTAGATGTATAAGAGATGTAGGTCAATAGGAAACCAAAACCTACATCCACACCACCCTGAACAAGCCCAATCTCGTCTGATCTTGGAAGCTAAGCAGAGTCGGGGCTGGTTATTACTTGGATGCGAGACCACCTGGGAATACCAGGTGCTGTAGGCGCTTTTTTTTTTCTCTCTTGTTCCGACTTCCTTCAATGCTGGTTTTGAGATGTATAAGAGATGTAGGTCAATAGGAAACCAATACCTACAACCCCACCACCCTGAACAAGCCCAATCTCGTCTGATCTTGAAAGCTAAGCAGGTCCGGGCCTGGTTAGTACTTTTTTTTTTATATCTTGTTCTGGCTTCCTTCAATGCTGGTTTTAAAATGTATAAGTGATGTAGGTCATTAGAAAACCAATACCTACAGCCACACCACCCTGGACAAGCCCAATCTTGTTTGATCTTGGAAGGTAAGCAGGGCTGGGCCTGGTTAGTACTTGGATGGGAGACCACCTGGGAATATCAGGTGCTGTAGGCCTTTTTTTTTTTCTCTCTTGTTCCGGCTTCCTTCAATGCTTGTTTTTAGATGAATAAGAGATGTAGGTCAATAGGAAAACAATACCTACAGCCACACCACCCTGAACAAGCCCAATCTCGTCTGATCTTGGAAGCTAAGCAGGGCTGGGCCTGGTTAGTACTTGGATGGGAGACCACCTGGAAATACCAGATGCTGTAGGCTTTTTTTTTTTCTCTCTTGTTCCGGCCTCCTTCAATGCTGGTTTTGAGATGTATAAAAGATGTAGGTCAATAGTAAACCAATACCTACAGCCACACCACCCTGAACAAGCCCAATCTCGTCTGATCTTGAAAGCTAAGCAGGTCCAGGCCTGGTTAGTACTTTTTTTTTTCTCTCTTGTTCTGGCTTCCTTCAATGCTGGTTTTAAAATGTATAAGTGATGTAGGTCATTAGGAAACCAATACCTACAGCCACACCACCCTGGACAAGCCCAATCTCGTCTGATCTTGGAAGCTAAGCAGGGCTGGGCCTGGTTAGTACTTGGATGGGAGACCACCTGGGAATACCAGTTGCTGTAGGCCTTTTTTTTTTTCTCTCTTGTTCCGGCTTCCTTCAATGCTTTTTTTAGATGTATAAGAGATGTAGGTCAATAAGAAAACAATACCTACAGCCACACCACCCTGAACAAGCCCAATCTCGTCTGATCTTGGAAGCTAAGCAGGGCTGGGCCTGGTTAGTACTTGGATGGGAGACCACCTGGGAATACCAGGTGCTGTAGGCCTTTTTTTTTTTCTCTCTTGTTCCGGCTTCCTTCAATGCTTGTTTTTAGATGTATAAGAGATGTAGGTCAATAAGGAAACAGTACCTACAGCCACAGCAACCTGAACAATCCCAATCTCGTTTGATCTTGGAAGCTAAGCAGGGCTGGGCCTGGTTAGTACTTGGATGGGAGACCACCTGGAAATACCAGGTGCTGTAGGCTTTTTTTTTTCTCTCTTGTTCCGGCCTCCTTCAATGCTGGTTTTGAGATGTATAAGAGATGTAGGTCAATAAGAAAACAATACCTACTGCCACACCACCCTGAACAAGCCCAATCTCATCTGATCTTGGAAGTTAAGCAGGGCTGGGCCTGGTTAGTACTTGGATGGGAGACCACCTGTAAATACCAGGTGCTGTAGGCATTTTTTTTCTCTCTTGTTCCGGCCTCCTTCAATGCTGGTTTTGAGATGTATAAGAGATGTAGGTCAATAAGAAACCAATACCTACAGCCACACCACCCTGAACAAGTCCAATCTCGTCTGATCTTGGAAGCTAAGCAGAGCCGGGCCTGGTTAGTACTTGGATGGGAGACCACCTGGGAATACCAGGTGCTGTAGGCCTTTTTTTCTTCTCTCTTGTTCCGGCTTCCTTCAATGCTGGTTTTTAGATGTATAAGAGATGTAGGTCAATAGGAAAACAATACCTACAGCCGCACCACCCTGAACAAGCCCAATCTCGTCTGATCTTGGAAGCTAAGCAGGGACGAGCCTGGTTAGTACTTGGATGGGAGACCACCTGGGAATACCAGGTGCTGTAGGCCTTTTTTTTTTCTCTCTTGTTCCGGCTTCCTTCAATGCTGGTTTTTAGATGTATAAGAGATGTAGGTCAATAGGAAACCAAAACCTACATCCACACCACCCTGAACAAGCCCAATCTCGTCTGATCTTGGAAGCTAAGCAGAGTCGGGGCTGGTTATTACTTGGATGCGAGACCACCTGGGAATACCAGGTGCTGTAGGCGCTTTTTTTTTTCTCTCTTGTTCCGACTTCCTTCAATGCTGGTTTTGAGATGTATAAGAGATGTAGGTCAATAGGAAACCAATACCTACAACCCCACCACCCTGAACAAGCCCAATCTCGTCTGATCTTGAAAGCTAAGCAGGTCCGGGCCTGGTTAGTACTTTTTTTTTTATATCTTGTTCTGGCTTCCTTCAATGCTGGTTTTAAAATGTATAAGTGATGTAGGTCATTAGAAAACCAACACCTACAGCCACACCACCCTGGACAAGCCCAATCTTGTCTGATCTTGGAAGGTAAGCAGGGCTGGGCCTGGTTAGTACTTGGATGGGAGACCACCTGGAAATACCAGATGCTGTAGGCTTTTTTTTTTTCTCTCTTGTTCCGGCCTCCTTCAATGCTGGTTTTGAGATGTATAAAAGATGTAGGTCAATAGTAAACCAATACCTACAGCCACACCACCCTGAACAAGCCCAATCTCGTCTGATCTTGAAAGCTAAGCAGGTCCAGGCCTGGTTAGTACTTTTTTTTTTCTCTCTTGTTCTGGCTTCCTTCAATGCTGGTTTTAAAATGTATAAGTGATGTAGGTCATTAGGAAACCAATACCTACAGCCACACCACCCTGGACAAGCCCAATCTCGTCTGATCTTGGAAGCTAAGCAGGGCTGGGCCTGGTTAGTACTTGGATGGGAGACCACCTGGGAATACCAGTTGCTGTAGGCCTTTTTTTTTTTCTCTCTTGTTCCGGCTTCCTTCAATGCTTTTTTTAGATGTATAAGAGATGTAGGTCAATAAGAAAACAATACCTACAGCCACACCACCCTGAACAAGCCCAATCTCGTCTGATCTTGGAAGCTAAGCAGGGCTGGGCCTGGTTAGTACTTGGATGGGAGACCACCTGGGAATACCAGGTGCTGTAGGCCTTTTTTTTTTTCTCTCTTGTTCCGGCTTCCTTCAATGCTTGTTTTTAGATGTATAAGAGATGTAGGTCAATAAGGAAACAATACCTACAGCCACAGCACCCTGAACAATCCCAATCTCGTTTGATCTTGGAAGCTAAGCAGGGCTGGGCCTGGTTAGTACTTGGATGGGAGACCACCTGGAAATACCAGGTGCTGTAGGCTTTTTTTTTTCTCTCTTGTTCCGGCCTCCTTCAATGCTGGTTTTGAGATGTATAAGAGATGTAGGTCAATAAGAAAACAATACCTACTGCCACACCACCCTGAACAAGCCCAATCTCATCTGATCTTGGAAGTTAAGCAGGGCTGGGCCTGGTTAGTACTTGGATGGGAGACCACCTGTAAATACCAGGTGCTGTAGGCATTTTTTTTCTCTCTTGTTCCGGCCTCCTTCAATGCTGGTTTTGAGATGTATAAGAGATGTAGGTCAATAAGAAACCAATACCTACAGCCACACCACCCTGAACAAGTCCAATCTCGTCTGATCTTGGAAGCTAAGCAGAGCCGGGCCTGGTTAGTACTTGGATGGGAGACCACCTGGGAATACCAGGTGCTGTAGGCCTTTTCTTCTTCTCTCTTGTTCCGGCTTCCTTCAATGCTGGTTTTTAGATGTATAAGAGATGTAGGTCAATAGGAAAACAATACCTACAGCCGCACCACCCTGAACAAGCCCAATCTCGTCTGATCTTGGAAGCTAAGCAGGGACAAGCCTGTTTAGTACTTGGATGGGAGACCACCTGGGAATACCAGGTGCTGTAGGCCTTTTTTTTTCTCTCTTGCTCCGGCTTCCTTCAATGCTGGTTTTTAGATGTATAAGAGATGTAGGTCAATAGAAAACCAATACCTACATCCACACCACCCTGAACAAGCCCAATCTCGTCTGATCTTGGAAGCTAAGCAGAGCCAGGGCTGGTTAGTACTTGTATGCGAGACCACCTGGGAATACCAGGTGCTGTAGGCCCTTTTTTTTTTCTCTCTTGTTCCGACTTCCTTCAATGCTGGTTTTGAGATGTATAAGAGATGTAGGTCAATAGGAAACCAATACCTACAGCCCCACCACCCTGAACAAGCCCAATCTCGTCTGATCTTGAAAGCTAAGCAGGTCCGGGCCTGGTTAGTACTTTTTTTTTTATATCTTGTTCTGGCTTCCTTCAATGCTGGTTTTAAAATGTATAAGTGATGTAGGTCATTAGAAAACCAATACCTACAGCCACACCACCCTGGACAAGCCCAATCTCATCTGATCTTGGAAGCTAAGCAGGGCCGGGCCTGGTTAGTACTTGGATGGGGGACCACCTGGGAATACCAGGTGCTGTAGGCCATTTTTTTTTTCTCTCTTGTTCCGGCTTCCTTCAATGCTTGTTTTTAGATGAATAAGAGATGTAGGTCAATAGGAAAACAATACCTACAGCCACACCACCCTGAACAAGCCCAATCTTGTCTGATCTTGGAAGCTAAGCAGGGCTGGGCCTGGTTAGTACTTGGATGGGAGACCACCTGGAAATACCAGATGCTGTAGGCTTTTTTTTTTCTCTCTTGTTCCGGCCTCCTTCAATGCTGGTTTTGAGATGTATAAAAGATGTAGGTCAATAGTAAACCAACACCTACAGCCACACCACCCTGAACAAGCCCAATCTCGTCTGATCTTGAAAGTTAAGCAGGTCCGGGCCTGGTTAGTACTTTTTTTTTTCTCTCTTGTTCTGGCTTCCTTCAATGCTGGTTTTAAAATGTATAAGTGATGTAGGTCATTAGGAAACCAATACCTACAGCCACACCACCCTGGACAAGCCCAATCTCGTCTGATCTTGGAAGCTAAGCAGGGCCAGGCCTGGTTAGTACTTGGATGGGAGACCACCTGGGAATACCAGGTGCTGTAGGCCTTTTCTTCTTCTCTCTTGTTCCGGCTTCCTTCAATGCTGGTTTTTAGATGTATAAGAGATGTAGGTCAATAGGAAAACAATACCTACAGCCGCACCACCCTGAACAAGCCCAATCTCGTCTGATCTTGGAAGCTAAGCAGGGACAAGCCTGTTTAGTACTTGGATGGGAGACCACCTGGGAATACCAGGTGCTGTAGGCCTTTTTTTTTCTCTCTTGCTCCGGCTTCCTTCAATGCTGGTTTTTAGATGTATAAGAGATGTAGGTCAATAGAAAACCAATACCTACATCCACACCACCCTGAACAAGCCCAATCTCGTCTGATCTTGGAAGCTAAGCAGAGCCGGGGCTGGTTAGTACTTGTATGCGAGACCACCTGGAAATACCAGGTGCTGTAGGCCCTTTTTTTTTTCTCTCTTGTTCCGACTTCCTTCAATGCTGGTTTTGAGATGTATAAGAGATGTAGGTCAATAGGAAACCAATACCTACAGCCCCACCACCCTGAACAAGCCCAATCTCGTCTGATCTTGAAAGCTAAGCAGGTCCGGGCCTGGTTAGTACTTTTTTTTTTATATCTTGTTCTGGCTTCCTTCAATGCTGGTTTTAAAATGTATAAGTGATGTAGGTCATTAGAAAACCAATACCTACAGCCACACCACACTGGACAAGCCCAATCTCATCTGATCTTGGAAGCTAAGCAGGGCCAGGCCTGGTTAGTACTTGGATGGGAGACCACCTGGGAATACCAGGTGCTGTAGGCCATTTTTTTTTTCTCTCTTGTTCCGGCTTCCTTCAATGCTTGTTTTTAGATGAATAAGAGATGTAGGTCAATAGGAAAACAATACCTACAGCCACACCACCCTGAACAAGCCCAATCTTGTCTGATCTTGGAAGCTAAGCAGGGCTGGGCCTGGTTAGTACTTGGATGGGAGACCACCTGGAAATACAAGATGCTGTAGGCTTTTTTTTTTCTCTCTTGTTCCGGCCTCCTTCAATGCTGGTTTTGAGATGTATAAAAGATGTAGGTCAATAGTAAACCAACACCTACAGCCACACCACCCTGAACAAGCCCAATCTCGTCTGATCTTGAAAGTTAAGCAGGTCCGGGCCTGGTTAGTACTTTTTTTTTTCTCTCTTGTTCTGGCTTCCTTCAATGCTGGTTTTAAAATGTATAAGTGATGTAGGTCATTAGGAAACCAATACCTACAGCCACACCACCCTGGACAAGCCCAATCTCGTCTGATCTTGGAAGCTAAGCAGGGCCAGGCCTGGTTAGTACTTGGATGGGAGACCACCTGGGAATACCAGGTGCTGTAGGTCTTTTTTTTTTTCTCTCTTGTTCCGGCTTCCTTCAATGCTTGTTTTTAGATGTATAAGAGATGTAGGTCAATAAGAAAACAATACCTACAGCCACACCACCCTGAACAAGCCCAATCTCGTCTGATCTTGGAAGCTAAGCAGGGCTGGGCCTGGTTAGTACTTGGATGGGAGACCACCTGGAAATACCAGGTGCTGTAGGCTTTTTTTTTTCTCTCTTGTTCCGGCCTCCTTCAATGCTGGTTTTGAGATGTATAAGAGATGTAGGTCAATAGGAAACCAATACCTACAGCCACACCACCCTGAACAAGCCCAATCTCGTCTGATCTTGGAAGCTAAGCAGAGCCAGGCCTGGTTAGTACTTGGATGGGAGGCCACCTGGGAATACCAGGTGCTGTAGGCCTTTTTTTCTTCTCTCTTGTTCCGGCTTCCTTCAATGCTGGTTTCTAGATGTATAAGAGATGTAGGTCAATAGGAAACCAATACCTACAGCCACACCACCCTGAACAAGCCCAATCTCGTCTGATCTTGGAAGCTAAGCAGGTCCGGGCCTGGTTAGTACTTGGATGCGAGACCACCTGGGAATACCAGGTGCTGTAGGCCCTTTTTTTTTTCTCTCTTGTTCCGACTTCCTTCAATGCTGGTTTTGAGATGTATAAGAGATGTAGGTCAATAGTAAACCAATACCTACAGCCACACCACCCTGAACAAGCCCAATCTTGTCTGATCTTGGAAGCTAAGCAGGGCTGGGCCTGGTTAGTACTTGCATGGGAGACCTCCTGGAAATACCAGGGGCTGTAGGCTTTTTTTTTTCTCTCTTGTTCCGGCCTCCTTCAATGCTGGTTTTGAGATGTATAAGAGATGTAGGTCAATAGGAAACCAATACCTACAGCCACACCACCCTGAACAAGCCCAATCTTGTCTGATCTTGAAAGCTAAGCAGGTCCGGGCCTGGTTAGTACTTTTTTTTTTCTCTCTTGTTCTGGCTTCCTTCAATGCTGGTTTTAAAATGTATAAGTGATGTAGGTCATTAGGAAACCAATACCTACAGCCACACCACCTTGGACAAGCCCAATCTCGTCTGATCTTGGAAGCTAAGCAGAGCCGGGCCTGGTTAGTACTTGGCTCAGAGACCACCTGGGAATACCAGGTGCTGTAGGCCTTTTTTTTTTTCTCTCTTGTTCCGGCTTCCTTCAATGCTTGTTTTTAGATGTATAAGAGATGTAGGTCAATAAGGAAACAATACCTACAGCCACAGCACCCTGAACAATCCCAATCTCGTTTGATCTTGGAAGCTAAGCAGGGCTGGGCCTGGTTAGTACTTGGATGGGAGACCACCTGGAAATACCAGGTGCTGTAGGCTTTTTTTTTTCTCTCTTGTTCCGGCCTCCTTCAATGCTGGTTTTGAGATGTATAAGAGATGTAGGTCAAAAAGAAAACAATACCTACTGCCACACCACCCTGAACAAGCCCAATCTCATCTGATCTTGGAAGTTAAGCAGGGCTGGGCCTGGTTAGTACTTGGATGGGAGACCACCTGTAAATACCAGGTGCTGTAGGCATTTTTTTTCTCTCTTGTTCCGGCCTCCTTCAATGCTGGTTTTGAGATGTATAAGAGATGTAGGTCAATAAGAAACCAATACCTACAGCCACACCACCCTGAACAAGTCCAATCTCGTCTGATCTTGGAAGCTAAGCAGAGCCGGGCCTGGTTAGTACTTGGTTGGGAGCCCACCTGGGAATACCAGGTGCTGTAGGCCTTTTCTTCTTCTCTCTTGTTCCGGCTTCCTTCAATGCTGGTTTTTAGATGTATAAGAGATGTAGGTCAATAGGAAAACAATACCTACAGCCGCACCACCCTGAATAAGCCTAATCTCGTCTGATCTTGGAAGCTAAGCAGGGACAAGCCTGTTTAGTACTTGGATGGGAGACCACCTGGGAATACCAGGTGCTGTAGGCCTTTTTTTTTCTCTCTTGCTCCGGCTTCCTTCAATGCTGGTTTTTAGATGTATAAGAGATGTAGGTCAATAGAAAACCAATACCTACATCCACACCACCCTGAACAAGCCCAATCTCGTCTGATCTTGGAAGCTAAGCAGAGCCGGGGCTGGTTAGTACTTGAATGCGAGACCACCTGGGAATACCAGGTGCTGTAGGCCCTTTTTTTTTTCTCTCTTGTTCCGACTTCCTTCAATGCTGGTTTTGAGATGTATAAGAGATGTAGGTCAATAGGAAACCAATTCCTACAGCCCCACCACCCTGAACAAGCCCAATCTCGTCTGATCTTGAAAGCTAAGCAGGTCCGGGCCTGGTTAGTACTTTTTTTTTTATATCTTGTTCTGGCTTCCTTCAATGCTGGTTTTAAAATGTATAAGTGATGTAGGTCATTCGAAAACCAATACCTACAGCCACACCACCCTGGACAAGCCCAATCTCATCTGATCTTGGAAGCTAAGCAGGGCCGGGCCTGGTTAGTACTTGGATGGGAGACCACCTGGGAATACCAGGTGCTGTAGGCCATTTTTTTTTTCTCTCTTGTTCCGGCTTCCTTCAATGCTTGTTTTTAGATGAATAAGAGATGTAGGTCAATAGGAAAACAATACCTACAGCCACACCACCCTGAACAAGCCCAATCTTGTCTGATCTTGGAAGCTAAGCAGGGCTGGGCCTGGTTAGTACTTGGATGGGAGACCACCTGGAAATACCAGATGCTGTAGGCTTTTTTTTTTCTCTCTTGTTCCGGCCTCCTTCAATGCTGGTTTTGAGATGTATAAAAGATGTAGGTCAATAGTAAACCAACACCTACAGCCACACCACCCTGAACAAGCCCAATCTCGTCTGATCTTGAAAGCTAAGCAGGTCCGGGCCTGGTTAGTACTTTTTTTTTTCTCTCTTGTTCTGGCTTCCTTCAATGCTGGTTTTAAAATGTATAAGTGATGTAGGTCATTAGGAAACCAATACCTACAGCCACACCACCCTGGACAAGCCCAATCTCGTCTGATCTTGGAAGCTAAGCAGGGCCAGGCCTGGTTAGTACTTGGATGGGAGACCACCTGGGAATACCAGGTGCTGTAGGTCTTTTTTTTTTTCTCTCTTGTTCCGGCTTCCTTCAATGCTTGTTTTTAGATGTATAAGAGATGTAGGTCAATAAGAAAACAATACCTACAGCCACACCACCCTGAACAAGCCCAATCTCGTCTGATCTTGGAAGCTAAGCAGGGCTGGGCCTGGTTAGTACTTGGATGGGAGACCACCTGGAAATACCAGGTGCTGTAGGCTTTTTTTTTTCTCTCTTGTTCCGGCCTCCTTCAATGCTGGTTTTGAGATGTATAAGAGATGTAGGTCAATAGGAAACCAATACCTACAGCCACACCACCCTGAACAAGCCCAATCTCATCTGATCTTGGAAGCTAAGCAGAGCCAGGCCTGGTTAGTACTTGGATGGGAGACCACCTGGGAATACCAGGTGCTGTAGGCCTTTTTTTTTTCTCTCTTGTTCCGGCTTCCTTCAATGCTGGTGTTGAGATGTATAAGAGATGTAGGTCAATAGGAAACTAATACCTACAGCCACTCCATCTTGAACAAGAACAATCTCGTCTGATCTTGAAAGATAAGCCGCGCCAGGCCTAGTTAGTACATGGATGGGAGACCACCTGGGAATGCCAGGTGCTGTAGGCCTTTTTTTTTCTCTTTTGATCCGGCTTCCTTCAATGCTGGTTTTCAGATGTATAAGTGATGTAGGTCATAAGGACACCAAATGCTACAGCCACAACACGCTGAACAAGCCCAATCTCATCTGATCTTGGAAGCTAAGCAGAGCCGGGCCTGGTTAGTACTTGGATGCGAGACCACCTGGGAATACCAGGTGCTGTAGGCCTTTTTTTCTTCTCTCTTGTTCCGGCTTCCTTCAATGCTGGTTTCTAGATGTATAAGAGATGTAGGTCAATAGGAAACCAATACCTACAGCCACACCACCCTGAACAAGCCCAATCTCGTCTGATCTTGGAAGCTAAGCAGGTCCGGGCCTGGTTAGTACTTGGATGCGAGACCACCTGGGAATACCAGGTGCTGTAGGCCCTTTTTTTTTTCTCTCTTGTTCCGACTTCCTTCAATGCTGGTTTTGAGATGTATAAGAGATGTAGGTCAATAGGAAACCAATACCTACAGCCACACCACCCTGAACAAGCCCAATCTTGTCTGATCTTGGAAGCTAAGCAGGGCTGGGCCTGGTTAGTACTTGGATGGGAGACCTCCTGGAAATACCAGTGGCTGTAGGCTTTTTTTTTTCTCTCTTGTTCCGGCCTCCTTCAATGCTGGTTTTGAGATGTATAAGAGATGTAGGTCAATAGGAAACCAATACCTACAGCCACACCACCCTGAACAAGCCCAATCTTGTCTGATCTTGAAAGCTAAGCAGGTCCGGGCCTGGTTAGTACTTTTTTTTTTCTCTCTTGTTCTGGCTTCCTTCAATGCTGGTTTTAAAATGTATAAGTGATGTAGGTCATTAGGAAACCAATACCTACAGCCACACCACCCTGGACAAGCCCAATCTCGTCTGATCTTGGAAGCTAAGCAGAGCCGGGCCTGGTTAGTACTTGGCTCAGAGACCACCTGGGAATACCAGGTGCTGTAGGCCTTTTTTTTTTCTCTCTTGTTCCGGCTTCCTTCAATGCTTGTTTTTAGATGTATAAGAGATGTAGGTCAATAAGGAAACAATACCTACAGCCACAGCACCCTGAACAATCCCAATCTCGCTTGATCTTGGAAGCTAAGCAGGGCTGGGCCTGGTTAGTACTTGGATGGGAGACCACCTGGAAATACCAGGTGCTGTAGGCTTTTTTTTTTCTCTCTTGTTCCGGCCTCCTTCAATGCTGGTTTTGAGATGTATAAGAGATGTAGGTCAATAAGAAAACAATTCCTACTGCCACACCACCCTGAACAAGCCCAATCTCATCTGATCTTGGAAGTTAAGCAGGGCTGGGCCTGGTTAGTACTTGGATGGGAGACCACCTGTAAATACCAGGTGCTGTAGGCATTTTTTTTCTCTCTTGTTCCGGCCTCCTTCAATGCTGGTTTTGAGATGTATAAGAGATGTAGGTCAATAAGAAACCAATACCTACAGCCACACCACCCTGAACAAGTCCAATCTCGTCTGATCTTGGAAGCAGAGCCGGGCCTGGTTAGTACTTGGATGGGAGACCACCTGGGAATACCAGGTGCTGTAGGCCTTTTCTTCTTCTCTCTTGTTCCGGCTTCCTTCAATGCTGGTTTTTAGATGTATAAGAGATGTAGGTCAATAGGAAAACAATACCTACAGCCGCACCACCCTGAACAAGCCTAATCTCGTCTGATCTTGGAAGCTAAGCAGGGACAATCCTGTTTAGTACTTGGATGGGAGACCACCTGGGAATACCAGGTGCTGTAGGCCTTTTCTTCTTCTCTCTTGTTCCGACTTCCTTCAATGCTGGTTTTTAGATGTATAAGAGATGTAGGTCAATAGAAAACCAATACCTACATCCACACCACCCTGAACAAGCCCAATCTCGTCTGATCTTGGAAGCTAAGCAGAGCCGGGGCTGGTTAGTACTTGTATGCGAGACCACCTGGGAATACCAGGTGCTGTAGGCCCTTTTTTTTTTCTCTCTTGTTCCGACTTCCTTCAATGCTGGTTTTCAGATGTATAAGTGATGTAGGTCATAAGGAAACCAAATGCTACAGCCACAACACGCTGAACAAGCCCAATCTCATCTGATCTTGGAAGCTAAGCAGAGCCGGGCCTGGTTAGTACTTGGATGCGAGACCACCTGGGAATACCAGGTGCTGTAGGCATTTTTTTTTTCTCTCTTGTTCCGACTTCCTTCAATGCTGGTTTTGAGATGTATAAGAGATGTAGGTCAATAGGAAACAAATACCTACAGCCACACCACCCTGAACAAGCCCAATCTCGTCTGATCTTGAAAGCTAAGCAGGTCCGGGCCTGGTTAGTACTTTTTTTTTTCTCTCTTGTTCTGGCTTCCTTCAATGCTGGTTTTGAGATGTATAAGTGATGTAGGTCATTAGGAAACTAATACCTACTGCCACACCACCCTGAACAAGCCCAATCTCATCTGATCTTGGAAGCTAAGCAGGGCCAGGCCTATTTAGTACTTGGATGGGAGACCACCTGGGAATACCAGGTGCTGCAGGCTTTTTTTTTTTCTCTCTTGTTCCAGCTTCCTTCAATGCGGGTTTTTAGATGTATAAGAGATGTAGGTCAATATGAAAACAATACCTACAGCCGCACCACCCTGAACAAACCCAATATCATCTGATCTTGGAAGCTAAGCAGGGACGGGCCTGGTTAGAACTTGGGTGGGAGACCACCTGGGAATACCAGGTGCTGTAGGCCTTTTTTTTTTCTCTCTTGTTCCGGCTTCCTTTAATGCTGGTTTTTTAGATGTATAAGAGATGTAGGTCAACAGGAAACCAATACCTACAGCCACACCACCCTGAACAAGCCCAATCTTGTCTGATCTTGGAAGCTAAGCAAGTCCGGGCCTGGTTAGTACTTTTTTTTTTCTCTCTTGTTCTGGCTTCCTTCAATGCTGGTTTTAAAATGTATAAGTGATGTAGGTCATTAGGAAACCAATACCTACAGCCACACCACCTTGGACAAGCCCAATCTCATCTGATCTTGGAAGTTAAGCAGGTCTGGGCCTGGTTAGTACTTGGATGGGAGACCACCTGGAAATACCAGGTGCTGTAGGCATTTTTTTTCTCTCTTGTTCCGGCCTCCTTCAATGCTGGTTTTGAGATGTATAAGAGATGTAGGTCAATAAGAAACCAATACCTACAGCCACACCACCCTGAACAAGTCCAATCTCGTCTGATCTTGGAAGCTAAGCAGAGCCGGGCCTGGTTAGTACTTGGATGGGAGACCACCTGGGAATACCAGGTGCTGTAGGCCTTTTCTTCTTCTCTCTTGTTCCGGCTTCCTTCAATGCTGGTTTTTAGATGTATAAGAGATGTAGGTCAATAGGAAAACAATACCTGCAGCCGCACCACCCTGAACAAGCCCAATCTCGTCTGATCTTGGAAGCTAAGCAGGGACAAGCCTGTTTAGTACTTGGATGGGAGACCACCTGGGAATACCAGGTGCTGTAGGCCTTTTTTTTTCTCTCTTGCTCCGGCTTCCTTCAATGCTGGTTTTTAGATGTATAAGAGATGTAGGTCAATAGAAAACCAATACCTACATCCACACCACCCTGAACAAGCCCAATCTCGTCTGATCTTGGAAGCTAAGCAGAGCCGGGGCTGGTTAGTACTTGGATGGGAGACCACCTGGGAATACCAGGTGCTGTAGGCCATTTTTTTTTTCTCTCTTGTTCCGGCTTCCTTCAATGCTTGTTTTTAGATGAATAAGAGATGTAGGTCAATAGGAAAACAATACCTACAGCCACACCACCCTGAACAAGCCCAATCTTGTCTGATCTTGGAAGCTAAGCAGGGCTGGGCCTGGTTAGTACTTGGATGGGAGACCACCTGGAAATACCAGATGCTGTAGGCTTTTTTTTTTCTCTCTTGTTCCGGCCTCCTTCAATGCTGGTTTTGAGATGTATAAAAGATGTAGGTCAATAGTAAACCAATACCTACAGCCACACCACCCTGAACAAGCCCAATCTCATCTGATCTTGAAAGCTAAGCAGGTCCAGGCCTGGTTAGTACTTTTTTTTTTCTCTCTTGTTCTGGCTTCCTTCAATGCTGGTTTTAAAATGTATAAGTGATGTAGGTCATTAGGAAACCAATACCTACAGCCACACCACCCTGGACAAGCCCAATCTCGTCTGATCTTGGAAGCTAAGCAGGGCCAGGCCTGGTTAGTACTTGGATGGGAGACCACCTGGGAATACCAGGTGCTGTAGGCCTTTTTTTTTTTCTCTCTTGTTCCGGCTTCCTTCAATGCTT
This sequence comes from Mixophyes fleayi, assembly GCF_038048845.1. Classification (NCBI taxonomy): domain Eukaryota; kingdom Metazoa; phylum Chordata; class Amphibia; order Anura; family Limnodynastidae; genus Mixophyes; species Mixophyes fleayi. Next base: position 50,645 of record NW_027447043.1, on the reverse strand, counting down.
GTTTTTAGATGTATAAGAGATGTAGGTCAATAAGAAAACAATACCTACAGCCACACCACCCTGAACAAGCCCAATCTCGTCTGATCTTGGAAGCTAAGCAGGGCTGGGCCTGGTTAGTACTTGGATGGGAGACCACCTGGAAATACCAGGTGCTGTAGGCTTTTTTTTTTCTCTCTTGTTCCGGCCTCCTTCAATGCTGGTTTTGAGATGTATAAGAGATGTAGGTCAATAGGAAACCAATACCTACAGCCACACCACCCTGAACAAGCCCAATCTCGTCTGATCTTGGAAGCTAAGCAGAGCCGGGCCTGGTTAGTACTTGGATGGGAGACCACCTGGGAATACCAGGTGCTGTAGGCCTTTTTTTCTTCTCTCTTGTTCCGGCTTCCTTCAATGCTGGTTTCTAGATGTATAAGAGATGTAGGTCAATAGGAAACCAATACCTACAGCCACACCACCCTGAACAAGCCCAATCTCGTCTGATCTTGGAAGCTAAGCAGGTCCAGGCCTGGTTAGTACTTGGATGCGAGACCACCTGGGGATACCAGGTGCTGTAGGCCCTTTTTTTTTTCTCTCTTGTTCCAACTTCCTTCAATGCTGGTTTTGAGATGTATAAAAGATGTAGGTCAATAGAAAACCAATACC
>NW_027447043.1:32500-37500 GCF_038048845.1 Mixophyes fleayi | reverse complement strand
CCAGGTGCTGTAGGTCTTTTTTTCTTCTCTCTTGTTCCGGCTTCCTTCAATGCTGTTTTCTAGATGTATAAGAGATGTAGGTCAATAGGAAAACAATACCTACAGCCACACCACCTTGAACAAGCCCAATCTCGTCTGATCTTGGAAGCTAAGCAGGGACGGGTCTGGTTAGTACTTGGATGGGAGACCACCTGGGAATACCAGGTGCTGTAGGCCTTTTTTTCTTCTTTCTTGTTCCGGCTTCCTTCAATGCTGGTTTTTAGATTATAAGAGATGTAGGGCAATAGGAAACCAATACCTACAGCCACACCACCCTGAACAAGCCTGATCTTGGAAGCTAAGCAGAGCCGGGCCTGGTTAGTACTTGGATGCGAGACCACCTGGGGATACCAGGTGCTGTAGGCCCTTTTTTTTATTCTCTCTTGTTCCGACTTCCCTCAATGCTGGTTTTGAGATGTATAAGAGATGTAGGTCAATAGGAAACCAATACTTACAGCCACACCACCCTGAACAAGCCCAATCTCATCTGATCTTGGAAGCTAAGCAGGGCTGGGCCTGGTTAGTACTTGGATGGGAGACCACCTGGGAATACCAGGTGCTGTAGGCCTTTTTTTCTTCTATCTTGTTCCGGCTTCCTTCAATGCTGGTTTCTAGATGTATAAGAGATGTAGGTCAATAGGAAAACAATACCTACAGCCACACCACCCTGAACTAGCCCAATCTCGTCTGATCTTGGAAGCTAAGCAGGGACGGGCCTGGTTAGTACTTGGATGGGAGACCACCTGGGAATACCAGGTGCTGTAGGCCTTTTTTTCTTCTCTCTTGTTCCGGCTTCCTTCAATGCTGGTTTCTAGATGTATAAGAGATGTAGGTCAATAGGAAAACATCACCTACAGCCACACCACCCTGAACAAGCCCAATCTCGTCTGATCTTGGAAGCTAAGCAGGAACAGGCCTGGTTAGTACTTGGATGGGAGACCACCTGGGAATACCAGGTGCTGTAGGCCTTTTTATTTTCTCTCTTGTTCCGGCTTCCTTCAATGCTGGTTTTGAGATAATAAGAGATGTAGGTCAATAGGAAACCAAAACCTACAGCTACACATCTCTAAACAAGCCCAATCTTGTCTGATCTTGGAAGCTAAGCAGGGCCTGGCCTGGTTAGTACTTGGATGGGAGACCACCTGGGAAAACCAGGTGCTGTAGGCTTTTTTTTTTTCTCTCTTGTTCCGGCTTCCTTCAATGCTGGTTTTTAGATGTATAAGAGATGTAGGTCAATAGGAAACCAATACATACAGCCACACCACCATGAACAAGCCTGATCTTGGAAGCTAAGCAAAGCCAAGGTTGGTTAGTACTTGGATGCGAGACCACCTGGGAATACCAGGTGCTGTAGGCCCTTTTTTTTTTCTCTCTTGTTCCGACTTCCTTCAATGCTGGTTTTGAGATGTATAAGAGATGTAGGTCAATAGGAAACCATAACCTACAGCCACACCACCCTGAACAAGCCCAATCTCGTCTGATCTTGGAAGCTAAGCAGGGCTGGGCCTGGTTAGTACTTGGATGGGAGACCACCTGGAAATACCAGGTGCTGTAGGCTTTTTTTTTTCTCTCTTGTTCCGGCCTCCTTCAATGCTGGTTTTGATATGTATAAGAGATGTAGGTCAATAGGAAACCAATACCTACAGCCACACCACCCTGAACAAGCCCAATCTCGTCTGATCTTGAAAGCTAAGCAGGTCTGGGCCTGGTTAGTACTTTTTTTTTTCTCTCTTGTTCTGGCTTTCTTCAATGCTGGTTTTAAAATGTATAAGTGATGTAGGTCATTAGGAAACCAATACCTACAGGCACACCACCCTGGACAAGCCCAATCTCGTCTGATCTTGGAAGCTAAGCAGGGCCAGGCATGGTTAGTGCTTGGATGGGAGACCCCCTGGGAATACCAGGTGCTGTAGGCCTTTTTTTTTTTCTCTCTTGTTCCGGCTTCCTTCATGCTTGTTTTTAGATGTATAAGAGATGTAGGTCAATAGGAAAACAATACCTACAGCCACACCACCCTGAACAAGCCCAATCTCGTCTGATCTTGGAAGCTAAGCAGGGCTGGGCCTGGGTAGTACTTGGATGGGAGACCACCTGGAAATACCAGGTGCTGTAGGCTTTTTTTTTTCTCTCTTGTTCCGGGCTCCTTCAATGCTGGTTTTGAGATGTAAAAGAAATGTAGGTCAATAGGAAACCAATACCTACAGCCACACCACCCTGAACAAGCCCAATCTCGTCTGATCTTGGAAGCTAAGCAGAGCCGGGCCTGGTTAGTACTTGGATGGGAGACCACCTGGGAATACCAGGTGCTGTAGGCCTTTTTTTCTTCTCTCTTGTTCCGGCTTCCTTCAATGCTGGTTTCTAGATGTATAAGAGATGTAGGTCAATAGGAAAAAAATGCCTACAGCCACACCACCCTGAACAAGCGCAATCTCATCTGATCTTGGAAGCTAAGCAGGGCCATGCCTGGTTAGTACTTGGATTGGAGACCACCTGGGAATACCAGGTGCTGTAGGCCTTTTTTTTTCTCTCTTGTTCCGGCTGCCTTCAATGCTGGTTTTCAGATTATAAGAGATGTAGGTCAATACAAAACCAATACCTACAGCTACACATCTCTGAACAAGCCCAATCTCGTTTGATCTTGGAAGCTAAGCAGAGCCGGGCCTGGTTAGTATTTGGATGGGAGACCACCTGGAAATACCAGGTGCGGTAGGCCTTTTTTTCTTCTCTCTTGTTCCGGCTTCCTTCAATGCTGGTTTCTAGATGTATAAGAGATGTAGGTCAATAGGAAAACATTACCTACAGCCACACCACCCTGAACAAGCCCAATCTCGTCTGAGCTTGGAAGCTAAGCAGGGTTGGGCCTGGTTAGTATTTGGATGGGAGACCACCTGGGAATTCCAGGTGCTGTAGGCCTTTTTATTTTCTCTCTTGTTCCGGCTTCCTTCAATGCTGGTTTTGAGATAATAAGAGATGTAGGTCAATAGGAAACCAAAACCTACAGCTACACATCTCTAAACAAGCCCAATCTTGTCTGATCTTGGAAGCTAAGCAGGGCCAGGCCTGGTTAGTACTTGGATGGGAGACCACCTGGGAATACCAGGTGCTGTAGGCTTTTTTTTTTTCTCTCTTGTTCCAGCTTCCTTCAATGCTGGTTTTTAGATGTATAAGAGATGTAGGTCAATAGGAAACCAATACATACAGCCACACCACCCTGAACAAGCCCAATCTCATCTGATCTTCGAAGCTAAACAGGGACGGGCCTGGTTAGTACTTGGATGGGAGACCACCTGGGAATACCAGGTGCTGTAGGCCCTTTTTTTTTTCTCTCTTGTTCCGACTTCCTTCAATGCTGGTTTTGCGATGTATAAGAGATGTAGGTCAATAGGAATACAATACCTACAGCCACACCACCCTGAACAAGCCCAATCTCATCTGATCTTGAAAGCTAAGCAGGTCCGGGCCTGGTTAGTTCTTTTTTTTTTCTCTCTTGTTCTGGCTTCCTTCAATGCTGGTTTTAAAATGTAAAAGTGATGTAGGTCATTAGGAAACCAATACCTACAGCCACACTACCCTGGACCAGCCCAATCTCGTCTGATCTTGGAAGCTAAGCAGGGCCGGGCCTGGTTAGTACTTGGATGGGAGACCACCTGGGAATACCAGGTGCTGTAGGCCTTTTTTTTTTTTCTCTCTTGTTCCGGCTTCCTTCAATGCTTGTTTTTAGATGTATAAGAGATGTAGGTCAATAGGAAAACAATACCTACAGCCACACCACCCTGAACAAGCCCAATCTCGTCTGATCTTGGAAGCTAAGCAGGGCTGGGCCTGGTTAGTACTTGGATGGGAGACCACCTGGAAATACCAGGTGCTGTAGGCCTTTTTTTCTTCTCTCTTGTTCCGGCTTCCTTCAATGCTGTTTTCTAGATGTATAAGAGATGTAGGTCAATAGGAAAACAATACGTACAGCCACACCACCCTGAACAAGCCCAATCTCGTCTGATCTTGGAAGCTAAGCAGGGACAGACCTGGTTAGTACTTGGATGGGAGACCACCTGGGAATACCAGGTGCTGTAGGCTTTTTTTTTTCTCTCTTGTTCCGGCCTCCTTCAATCCTGATTTTCAGATGTATAAGAGATGTAGGTCAATAGGAAGCCAATACCTACAGCCACACCACCCTGAACAAGCCCAATCTTGTCTGATCTTGGAAGCTAAGCAGAGCCGGGCCTGGTTAGTACTTGGATGGGAGACCACCTGGGAATACCAGGTGCTGTAGGCCTTTTTTTCTTCTCTCTTGTTCCGGCTTCCTTCAATGCTGGTTTCTAGATGTATAAGAGATGTAGGTCAATAGGAAAACAATACCTACAGCCACACCACCTTGAACAAGCCCAATCTCGTCTGATCTTGGAAGCTAAGCAGGGACGGGCCTGGTTAGTACTTGGATGGGAGACCACCTGGAAATACAAGGTGCTGTAGGCTTTTTTTTCTTCTCTCTTGTTCCGGCTTCCTTCAATGCTGGTTTCTAGATGTATAAGAGATGTAGGTCAATAGGAAAACAATACCTACAGCCACACCACCCTGAACAAGCCCAATCTCATCTGATCTTGGAAGCTAAGCAGGGCTGGGCCTGGTTAGTACTTGGATGGGAGACCACCTGGAAATACCAGGTGCTGTAGGCTTTTTTTTTCTTTCTTGTTCCGGCCTCCTTCAATGCTGGTTTTGAGATGTATAAGAGATGTAGGTCAATAGGAAACCAATACCTACAGCCACACCACCCTGAACAAGCCCAATCTCGTCTGATCTTGGAAGCTAAGCAGAGCCAGGCCTTGTTAGTACTTGGATGGGAGACCACCTGGGAATACCAGGTGCTGTAGGCCTTTTTTTCTTCTCTCTTGTTCCGGCTTCCTTCAATGCTGGTTTCTAGATGTATAAGAGATGTAGGTCAATAGGAAAACAATACCTACAGC
>NW_027447043.1:22500-30000 GCF_038048845.1 Mixophyes fleayi | reverse complement strand
TTTTTTTTTTTCTCTCTTGTTCCGGCTTCTTTCAATGCTGGTTTTTAGATGTATAAGAGATGTAGGTCAATAGGAAACCAATACCTACAGCCACACCACCCTGAACAAGCCTGATCTTGGAAGCTAAGCAGAGCCAGGCCTGGTTAGTACTTGGATGCGAGACCACCTGGGGATACCAGGTGCTGTAGGCCCTTTTTTTTTTCTCTCTTGTTCCGACTTCCTTCAATGCTGGTTTTGAGATGTATAAGAGATGTAGGTCAATAGGAAACCAATACCTACAGCCACACCACCCTGAACAAGCCCACTCTCGTCTGATCTTGGAAGCTAAGCAGGGCTGGGCCTGGTTAGTACTTGGATGGGAGACCACCTGGAAATACCAGGTGCTGTAGGCCCTTTTTTCTTCTCTCTTGTTCCGGCTTCCTTCAATGCTGGTTTCTAGATGTATAAGAGATGTAGGTCAATAGGAAAACAAAACCTACAGCCACACCACCGTGAACAAGCCCAATCTCGTCTGATCTTGGAAGCTAAGCAGGAACGGGCCTGGTTAGTACTTGGATGGGAGACCACCTGGAAATACCAGGTGCTGTAGGCTTTTTTTTTTCTCTCTTGTTCCGGCCTCCTTCAATGCTGGTTTTGAGATGTATAAGAGATGTAGGTCAATAGGAAACCAATACCTACAGCCACACCACCCTGAACAAGCCCAATATCGTCTGATCTTGGAAGCTAAGCACAGCCGGGCCCGGTTAGTACTTGGATGGGAGACCACCTGGGAATACCAGGTGCTGTAGGCCTTTTTTTCTTCTCTCTTGTTCCGGCTTCCTTCAATGCTGGTTTCTAGATGTATAAAAGATGTAGGTCAATAGGAAAACAATACCTACAGCCACACCACCCTGAACAAGCCCAATCTCGTCTGATCTTGGAAGCTAAGCAGGGACGGGCCTGGTTAGTACTTGGATGTAAGACCACCTGGGAATACCAGGTGCTGTAGGCCTTTTTTTCTTCTCTCTTGTTCCGGCTTCCTTCAATGCTGGTTTCTAGATGTATAAGAGATGTAGGTCAATAGGAAAACAATGCCTACAGCCACACCACCCTGAACAAGCCCAATCTCGTCTGAACTTGGAAGCTAAGCAGGGCTGGGCCTGGTTAGTACTTGGATGGGAGACCACCTGGAAATACCAGGTGCTGTAGGCTTTTTTTTTTCTCTCTTGTTCCGGCCTCCTTCAATGCTGGTTTTGAGATGTATAAGAGATGTAGGTCATCAGGAAACCAAAACCTACAGCCACGCCACCCTGAACAAGCCCAATCTTGTCTGATCTTGGAAGCTAAGCAGAGCCGGGCCTGGTTAGTACTTGGGTGGGAGACCACCTGGGAATACCAGGTGCTGTAGGCCTTTTTTTCTTCTCTCTTGTTCCGGCTTCCTTCAATGCTGGTTTCTAGATGTATAAGAGATGTAGGTCAATAGGAAAACAATGCTTACAGCCACACCACCCTGAACAAGCCCAATCTCGTCTGATCTTGGAAGCTAAGCAGGGACGGGCCTGGTTAGTACTTGGATGGGAGACCACCTGGGAATACCAGGTGCTGTAGGCCTTTTTTTCTTCTCTCTTGTTCCGGCTTCCTTCAATGCTGGTTTCTAGATGTATAAGAGATGTAGGTCAATAGGAAAACAATACCTACAGCCACACCACCCTGAACAAGCCCAATCTCGTCTGATCTTGGAAGCTAAGCAGGGACGGGCCTGGTTAGTACTTGGATGGGAGACCACCTGGAAATACCAGGTGCTGTAGGCTTTTTTTTTCTCTCTTGTTCCGGCTTCCTTCAATGCTGGTTTTGAGATGTATAAGAGATGTAGGTCATTAGAAAACCAATACCTACAGCCACACCACCCTGAACAAGCCCAATCTCGTCTGATCTTGGAAGCTAAGCAGAGCCGGGCCTGGTTAGTACTTGGATGGGAGACCACCTGGGAATACCAGGTGCTGTAGGCCTTTTTTTCTTCTCTCTTGTTCCGGCTTCCTTCAATGCTGGTTTCTAGATGTATAAGGGATGTAGGTCAATAGGAAAACAATGCCTACAGCCACACCACCCTGAACAAGCCCAATCTCATCTGATCTTGGAAGCTAAGCAGGGACTGGCCTGGTTAGTACTTGGATGGGAGACCACCTGGGAATACCAGGTGCTGTAGGCTTTTTTTTTTTCTCTCTTGTTCCGGCTTCCTTCAATGCTGGTTTTTAGATGTATAAGAGATGTAGGTCAATAGGAAACCAATACCTACAGCCACACCACCCTGAACAAGCCTGATCTTGGAAGCTAAGCAGAGCCAGGCCTGGTTAGTACTTGGATGCGAGACCACCTGGGGATACCAGGTGCTGTAGGCCCTTTTTTTTTTCTCTCTTGTTCCGACTTCCTTCAATGCTGGTTTTGAGATGTATAAGAGATGTAGGTCAATAGGAAAACAATACCTACAGCCACACCACCCTGAACAAGCCCACTCTCGTCTGATCTTGGAAGCTAAGCAGGGCTGGGCCTGGTTAGTACTTGGATGGGAGACCACCTGGAAATACCAGGTGCTGTAGGCTTTTTTTTTTCTCTCTTGTTCCGGCCTCCTTCAATGCTGGTTTTGAGATGTATAAGAGATGTAGGTCAATTGGAAACCAATACCTACAGCCACACCACCCTGAACAAGCCCAATCTCGTCTGTTCTTGGAAGCTAAGCAAAGCCGGGCCTGGTTAGTACTTGGATGGGAGACCACCTGGGAATACCAGGTGCTGTAGGCCTTTTTTTCTTCTCTCTTGTTCCGGCTTCCTTCAATGCTGGTTTCTAGATGTATAAGAGATGTAGGTCAATAGGAAAACAAAACCTACAGCCACACCACCCTGAACAAGCCCAATCTCATCTGATCTTGGAAGCTAAGCAGGAACGGGCCTGGTTAGTACTTGGATGGGAGACCACCTGGGAATACCAGGTGCTGTAGGCCTTTTTTTCTTCTCTCTTGTTCCGGCTTCCTTCAATGCTGGTTTCTAGATGTATAAGAGATGTAGGTCAATAGGAAAACAATACCTACAGCCACACCACCCTGAACAAGCCCAATCTCGTCTGATCTTGGAAGCTAAGCAGGGCTGGGCCTGGTTAGTACTTGGATGGGAGACCACCTGGAAATACCAGGTGCTGTAGGCTTTTTTTTTTTTCTCTTGTTCCAGCCTCCTTCAATGCTGGTTTTGAGATGTATAAGAGATGTAGGTCAAAAGGAAACCAATACCTACAGCCACACCACCCTGAACAAGCCCAATATCGTCTGATCTTGGAAGCTAAGCAGAGCCGGGCCTGGTTAGTACTTGGATGGGAGACCACCTGGGAATACCAGGTGCTGTAGGCCTTTTTTTCTTCTCTCTTGTTCCGGCTTCCTTCAATGCTGGTTTCTAGATGTATAAGAGATGTAGGTCAATAGGAAAACAATACCTACAGCCACACCACCCTGAACAAGCCCAATCTCGTCTGATCTTGGAAGCTAAGCAGGGACGGGCCTGGTTAGTACTTGGATGGGAGACCACCTGGGAATACCAGGTGCTGTAGGCCTTTTTTTCTTCTCTCTTGTTCCGGCTTCCTTCAATGCTGGTTTCTAGATGTATAAGAGATGTAGGTCAATAGGAAAACAATACCTACAGCCACACCACCCTGAACAAGCCCAATCTCGTCTGATCTTGGAAGCTAAGCAGGGCTGGGCCTGGTTAGTACTTGGATGGGAGACCACCTGGAAATACCAGGTGCAGTAGGCTTTTTTTTTCTCTCTTGTTCCGGCCTCCTTCAATGCTGGTTTTGAGATGTATAAGAGATGTAGGTCATTAGGAAACCAATACCTACAGCCACACCACCCTGAACAAGCCCAATCTTGTCTGATCTTGGAAGCTAAGCAGAGCCGGGCCTGGTTAGTACTTGGATGGGAGAACACCAGGGAATACCAGGTGCTGTAGGCCTTTTTTTCTTCTCTCTTGTTCCAGCTTCCTTCAATGCTGGTTTCTAGATGTATAAGAGATGTAGGTCAATAGGAAAACAATGCCTACAGCCACACCACCCTGAACAAGCCCAATCTCGTCTGATCTTGGAAGCTAAGCAGGGACGGGCCTGGTTAGTACTTGGATGGGAGACCACCTGGGAATACCAGGTGCTGTAGGCCTTTTTTTCTTCTCTCTTGTTCCGGCTTCCTTCAATGCTGGTTTTGAGATAATAAGAGATGTAGGTCAATAAGAAGCTAAAACCTACAGCTACACATCTCTAAACAAGCCCAATCTCGTCTGATCTTGGAAGCTAAGCAGGGCAAGGCCTGGTTAGTACTTGGATGGGAGACCACCTGGGAATACCAGGTGCTGTAGGCTTTTTTTTTTTCTCTCTTGTTCCGGCTTCCTTCAATGCTGGTTTTTAGATGTATAAGAGATGTAGGTCAATAGGAAACCAATACCTACAGCCACACCACCCTGAACAAGCCCAATATCGTCTGATCTTGAAAGCTAAGCAGGGACGGGCCTGGTTAGTACTTTTTTTTTCTCTCTTGTTCTGGCTTCCTTCAATGCTGGTTTTAAAATGTATAAGTGATGTAGGTCATTAGGAAACCAATACCTACAGCCACACCACCCTGGACAAGCCCAATCTCGTCTGATCTTGGAAGCTAAGCAGGGCTGGGCCTGGTTAGTACTTGGATCGGAGACCCCCTGAGAATACCAGGTGCTGTAGGCCTTTTTTTTTTTCTCTCTTGTTCCGGCTTCCTTCAATGCTTGTTTTTAGATGTATAAGAGATGTAGGTCAATAGGAAAACAATACCTACAACCACACCACCCTGAACAAGCCCAATCTCGTCTGACCTTGGAAGCTAAGCAGGGCTGGGCCTGGTTAGTACTTGGATGGGAGACAACCTGGAAATACCAGGTGCTGTAGGCTTTTTTTTTTCTCTCTTGTTCCGGCCTCCTTCAATGCTGGTTTTGAGATGTATAAGAGATGTAGGTCAATAGAAAACCAATACCTACAACCACACCACCCTGAACAAGCCCAATCTCGTCTGATCTTGGAAGCTAAGCAGGTCCGGGCCTGGTTAGTACTTTTTTTTTCTTTCTTGTTCTGGCTTCCTTCAATGCTGGTTTTAAAATGTATAAGTGATGTAGGTCATTAGGAAACCAATACCTACAGCCACACCACCCTGGACAAGCCCAATCTCGTCTGATCTTGGAAGCTAAGCAGAGCCAGGCCTGGTTAGTACTTGGATGGGAGACCACCTGGGAATACCAGGTGCTGTAGGCCTTTTTTTCTTCTCTCTTGTTCCAGCTTCCTTCAATGCTGGTTTCTAGATAATTAAGAGATGTAGGTCAATAGGAAAACAATACCTACAGCCACACCACCCTGAACAAGCCCAATCTCATCTGATCTTTGAAGCTAAGCAGGGCCGGGCCTGGTTAGTACTTGGATGGGAGACCACCTGGGAATACCAGGTGCTGTAGGCCTTTTTTTTTTCTCTCTTGTTCCGGCTTCCTTCAATGCTGGTTTTGAGATGTATAAGAGATGTAGGTCAATAGGAAACCAATACCTACAGCCACACCACCCTGAACAAGCCCAATCTCGTCTGATCTTGGAAGCTAAGCAGGGCCAGGCCTGGTTAGTACTTGGATGGGAGACCACCTGGCAATACCAGCTGCTGTAGGCCTTTTTTTTTATCTCTCTTGTTCCGGCTTCCTTCAATGCTGGTTTTGAGATGTATAAGAGATGTAGGTCAATAGGAAACCAATACCTACAACCACTCCACCTTGAACAAGCACAATCTCGTCTGATCTTGAAAGATAAGCAGCGCCGGGCCTAGTTAGTACTTGAATGGGAGACCCCCTGGGAATACCAGGTGCTGTAGGCCTTTTTTTTCCCTCTCTTATTCCGGCTTCCTTCAATGCTTATTTTGAGATGTATAAGAGATGTAGGTCAATAGGAAACCAATACCTACAACCACTCCACCTTGAACAAGCACAATCTCATCTGATCTTGAAAGATAAGCAGGGCTGGGCCTGGTTAGTACTTGGATGGGAGACCACCCGGAAATACCAGGTGCTGTAGGCTTTTCTTTTTCTCTCTTGTTCCGGCCTCCTTCAATGCTGGTTTTGAGATGTATAAGAGATGTAGGTCAATAGGAAACCAATACCTACAGCCACACCACCCTGAACAAGCCTGATCTTGGAAGCTAAGCAAAGCCGTGCCTGGTTAGTACTTGGATGGGAGACCACCTGGGAATACCAGGTGCTGTAGGCCTTTTTTTCTTCTCTCTTGTTCCGGCTTCCTTCAATGCTGGTTTCTAGATGTATAAGAGATGTAGGTCAATAAGAAAACAATACCTACAGCCACACCACCCTGAGCAAGCCCAATCTCATCTGATCTTGGAAGCTAAGCAGGGCCGGGCCTGGTTAGTACTTGGATGGGAGACCACCTGGGAATACCAGGTGCTGTAGGCCTTTTTTTTTCTCTCTTGTTCTGGCTTCCTTCAATGCTGGTGTTGAGATTTATAAGAGATGTAGGTCAATAGGAAACTAATACCTACAGCCACTCCACCTTGAACAAGCACAATCTCGTCTGATCTTGAAAGATAAGCCGCGCCAGGCCTAGTTAGTACATGGATGGGAGACCACCTGGGAATACCAGGTGCTGTAGGCTTTTTTTTTTCTCTTTTGATCCGGCTTCCTTCAATGCTGGTTTTTCAGATGTATAAGTGATGTAGGTCATTAAGAAACCAAATCCTACAGCCACAACACCCTAAACAAGCCCAATCTCGTCTGATCTTGGAAGCTAAGCAGAGCCGGGCCTGGTTAGTACTTGGATGCGAGACCACCTGGGAATACCAGGTGCTGTAGGCATTTTTTTTTTTTCTCTCTTGTTCCGACTTCCTTCAATGCTGGTTTTTGAGATGTATAAGAGATGTAGGTCAATAGGGAACCAATACCTACAGCCACACCACCCTAAACAAGCCCAATCTCGTCTGATCTTGGAAGCTAAGCAGAGCCGGGCCTGGTTAGTACTTGGATGCGAGACCACCTGGGAATACCAGGTGCTGTAGGCTTTTTTTTTTTTCTCTCTTGTTCCGGCTTCCTTCAATGCTGGTTTTTTAGATGTATAAGAGATGTAGGTCAATAGGAAAAACAAAACCTACAGCCGCACCACCCTGAACAAGCCCAATCTCGTCTGATCTTGGAAGCTAAACAGGGACAGGCCTGGTTAGTACTTGGATGGGAGACCACCTGGGAATACCAGGTGCTGTAGGCCTTTTTTTTTCTCTCTTGTTCCGGCTTCCTTCAATGCTGGTTTTGAGATTATAAGAGATGTAGGTCAATAGAAAACCAATACCTACAGCTACACATCTCTGAACAAGCCCAATCTCGTTTGGTCTTGGAAGCTAAGCAGGGCCGGGCCTGGTTAGTACTTTGATGGGAGACCACCTGGGAATACCAGATGCTGTAGGCCTTTTTTTTTTCTCTCTT
>NW_027447043.1:10000-12500 GCF_038048845.1 Mixophyes fleayi | reverse complement strand
ACCACCTGGGAATACCAGGTGCTGTAGGCTTTTTTTTTTTCTCTCTTGTTCCGGCTTCCTTCAATGCTGGTTTTTAGATGTATAAGAGATGTAGGTCAATAGGAAAACAAAACCTACAGCCGCACCACCCTGAACAAGCCCAATCTCGTCTGATCTTGGAAGCTAAACAGGGACAGGCCTGGTTAGTACTTGGATGGGAGACCACCTGGGAATACCAGGTGCTGTAGGCCTTTTTTTTTCTCTCTTGTTCCGGCTTCCTTCAATGCTGGTTTTGAGATTATAAGAGATGTAGGTCAATAGAAAACCAATACCTACAGCCACACCACCCTGAACAAGCCCAATCTCGTCTGATCTTGGAAGCTAAGCAGGGACAGGCCTGGTTAGTACTTGGATGGGAGACTACCTGGGAATACCAGGTGCTGTAGGCCTTTTTTTTTTCTCTCTTGTTCCGGCTTCCTTCAATGCTGGTTTTGAGATTATAAGAGATGTAGGTCAATAGGAAACCAAAACCTACAGCTACACATCTCTAAACAAGCCCAATCTCGTTTGATCTTGGAAGCTAAGCAGGGCCAGGCCTGTGCCTGGTTAGTACTTGGGTGGGAGACCACCTGGGAATACCAGGTGCTGTAGGCTTTTTTTTTTTCTCTCTTGTTCCGGCTTCCTTCAATGCTGGTTTTTAGATGTATAAGAGATGTAGGTCAATAGGAAACCAATACCTACAGCCACACCACCCTGAACAAACCCAATCTCGTCTGATCTTGGAAGCTAAGCAGCAACGTGCCTGGTTAGTACTTGGATGGGAGACCACCTGGAAATACCAGGTGCTGTAGGCTTTTTTTTTTTCTCTCTTGTTCCGGCTTCCTTCAATGCTGGTTTTTAGATGTATAAGAGATGTAGGTCAATAGGAAACCAATACCTACAGCCACACCACCCTGAACAAGCCTGATCTTGGAAGCTAAGCAGAGCCCGGCCTGGTTAGTACTTGGATGCAAGACCACCTGGGGATACCAGGTGCTGTAGGCCCTTTTTTTTTTCTCTCTTGTTCCGACTTCCTTCAATGCTGGTTTTGAGATGTATAAGAGATGTAGGTCAAAAGTAAATCAATACCTACAGCCACACCACCCTGAACAAGCCCAATCTCGTCTGATCTTGGAAGCTAAGCAGGGCTGGGCCTGGTTAGTACTTGGATGGGAGACCACCTGGAAATACCAGGTGCTGTAGGCTTTTTTTTTTCTCTCTTGTTCCGGCCTCCTTCAATGCTGGTTTTGAGATGTATAAGAGACGTAGGTCAATAGGAAACTAATACCTACAGCCACACCACCCTGAACAAGCCCAATCTCATCTGATCTTGGAAGCTAAGCAGAGCCAGGCCTGGTTAGTACTTGGATGGGAGACCACCTGGGAATACCGGGTGCTGTAGGCTCTTTTCTCTTGTTCCGGCTTCCTTCAATGCTGGTTTCTAGATGTATAAGAGATGTAGGTCAATAGGAAATCAATACCTACAGCCACACCACCCTGAACAAGCCCAATCTCGTCTGATCTTGGAAGCTAAGCAGGGCTGGGCCTGGTTAGTACTTGGATGGGAGACCACCTGTAAATACCAGGTGCTGTAGGCCTTTTTTTCTTCTCTCTTGTTCCGGCTTCCTTCAATGCTGGTTTCTAGATGTATAAGAGATGTAGGTCAATAGGAAAACAATACCTACAGCCACACCACCCTGAACAAACCCAATCTTGTCTGATCTTGGAAGCTAAGCAGCAACGTGCCTGGTTAGTGCTTGGATGGGAGACCACCTGGGAATACCAGGTGCTGTAGGCCTTTTTTTTTTCTCTCTTGTTCCGGCTTCCTTTAATGCTGGTTTTGAGATAATAAGAGATGTAGGTCAATAGGAAACAAAAACCTACAGCTACACATCTCTAAACAAGCCCAATCTCGTCTGATCTTGGAAGCTAAGCAGGGCCAGGCCTGTTTAGTATTTGGATGGGAGACCACCTGGGAATACCAGGTGCTGTAGGCTTTTTTTTTTTCTCTCTTGTTCCGGCTTCCTTCAATGCTGGTTTTTAGATGTATAAGAGATGTAGGTCAATAGGAAACCAATACATACAGCCACACCACCCTGAACAAGCCTGATCTTGGAAGCTAAGCAGAGCTGGGGTTGGTTAGTACTTGGATGCGAGACCACCTGGGAATACCAGGTGCTGTAGGCCCTTTTTATTTTCTCTCTTGTTCCGACCTCCTTCAATGCTGGTTTTGAGATGTATAAGAGATGTAGGTCAATAGGAAACTAATACCTACAGCCACTCCACCTTGAACAAGCACAATCTCGTCTGATCTTGAAAGATAAGCCGCGCCAGGCCTAGTTAGTACATGGATGGGAGACCACCTGGGAATACCAGGTGCTGTAGGCTTTTTTTTTCTCTTTTGATCCGGCTTCCTTCAATGCTGGTTTTCAGATGTATAAGTGATGTAGGTCATTAAGAAACCAAATCCTACAGCCACAAC
>NW_027447043.1:0-5000 GCF_038048845.1 Mixophyes fleayi | reverse complement strand
CTTCAATGCTGGTTTTGAGATTATAAGAGATGTAGGTCAATACAAAACCAATACCTACAGCTACACATCTCTGAACAAGCCCAATCTCGTTTGATCTTGGAAGCTAAGCAGAGCCAGGCCTGGTTAGTACTTGGATGGGAGACCACCTGCGAATACCAGGTGCTGTAGGCCTTTTTTTCTTCTCTCTTGTTCCGGCTTCCTTCAATGCTGGTTTCTAGATGTATAAGAGATGTAGGTCAATATGAAAACAATACCTACAGCCACTCCACCTTGAACAAGCACAATCTCGTCTGATCTTGAAAGATAAGCCGCGCCAGGCCTAGTTAGTACATGGATGGGAGACCACCTAGGACTGCCAGGTGCTGTAGGCCTTTTTTTTTCTCTTTTGATCCGGCTTCCTTCAATGCTGGTTTTCAGATGTATAAGTGATGTAGGTCATAAAGAAACCAAATCCTACAACCACAACACCCTGAACAAGCCCAATCTCGTCTGATCTTGAAAGCTAAGCAGGTCCAGGCCTGGTTAGTACTTTTTTTTTTTCTCTCTTGTTCTGGCTTCCTTCAATGCTGGTTTTGAGATGTATAAGTGATGTAGGTCAATAGGAAACCAATTCCTACAGCCACACCACCCTGAACAAGCCTGATCTTGGAAGCTAAGCAGAGCCGGGCCTGGTTAGTACTTGGATGCAAGACCACCTGGGGATACCAGGTGCTGTAGGCCCTTTTTTTTTTCTCTCTTGTTCCGACTTCCTTCAATGCTGGTTTTGAGATGTATAAGAGATGTAGGTCAATAGTTAATCAATACCTACAGCCACACCACCCTGAACAAGCCCAATCTCGTCTGATCTTGGAAGCTAAGCAGAGCCAGGCCTGGTTAGTACTTGGATGGGAGACCACCTGGGAATACCAGGTGCTGTAGGCTCTTTTCTCTTGTTCCGGCTTCCTTCAATGCTGGTTTCTAGATGTATAAGAGATGTAGGTCAATAGGAAAACAATACCTACAGCCACACCACCCTGAACAAGCCCAATCTCGTCTGATCTTGGAAGCTAAGCAGGGCTGGGCCTGGTTAGTACTTGGATGGGAGACCACCTGTGAATACCAGGTGCTGTAGGCCTTTTTTTCTTCTCTCTTGTTCCGGCTTCCTTCAATGCTGGTTTCTAGATGTATAAGAGATGTAGGTCAATAGGAAAACAATACCTACAGCCACACCACCCTGAACAAACCCAATCTCGTCTGATCTTGGAAGCTAAGCAGCAACGTGCCTGGTTAGTACTTGGATGGGAGACCACCTGGGAATACCAGGTGCTGTAGGCCTTTTTTTTTTCTCTCTTGTTCCGGCTTCCTTTAATGCTGGTTTTGAGATGTATAAGAGATGTAGGTCAATAGGAAACCAATACCTACAGCCACACCACCCTGAACAAGCCCAATCTCGTCTGATCTTGAAAGCTAAGCAGGTCCGGGCCTGGTTAGTACTTTTTTTTTTCTCTCTTGTTCTGGCTTCCTTCAATGCTGGTTTTAAAATGTATAAGTGATGTAGGTCATTAAGAAACCAATACCTACAGCCACACCACCCTGGACAAGCCCAATCTCGTCTGATCTTGGAAGCTAAGCAGGGCCAGGCCTGGTTAGTACTTGGATTGGAGACCCCCTGGGAATACCAGGTGCTGTAGGCCTTTTTTTTTTTCTCTCTTGTTCCGGCTTCCTTCAATGCTTGTTTTTAGATGTATAAGAGATGTAGGTCAATAGGAAAACAAAACCTACAGCCACACCACCCTGAACAAGCCCAATCTTGTCTGATCTTGGAAGCTAAGCAGTGCTGGGCCTGGTTAGTACTTGGATGGGAGACCACCTGGGAATACCAGGTGCTGTAGGCATTTTTTTTTCTCTCTTGTTCCGGCTTCCTTCAATGCTGGTTTTGAGATTATAAGAGATGTAGGTCAATACAAAACCAATACCTACAGCTACACATCTCTGAACAAGCCCAATCTCGTTTGATCTTGGAAGCTAAGCAGAGCCAGGCCTGGTTAGTACTTGGATGGGAGACCACCTGCGAATACCAGGTGCTGTAGGCCTTTTTTTCTTCTCTCTTGTTCCGGCTTCCTTCAATGCTGGTTTCTAGATGTATAAGAGATGTAGGTCAATATGAAAACAATACCTACAGCCACTCCACCTTGAACAAGCACAATCTCGTCTGATCTTGAAAGATAAGCCGCGCCAGGCCTAGTTAGTACATGGATGGGAGACCACCTAGGACTGCCAGGTGCTGTAGGCCTTTTTTTTTCTCTTTTGATCCGGCTTCCTTCAATGCTGGTTTTCAGATGTATAAGTGATGTAGGTCATAAAGAAACCAAATCCTACAACCACAACACCCTGAACAAGCCCAATCTCGTCTGATCTTGAAAGCTAAGCAGGTCCAGGCCTGGTTAGTACTTTTTTTTTTCTCTTCTTGTTCTGGCTTCCTTCAATGCTGGTTTTGAGATGTATAAGTGATGTAGGTCAATAGGAAACCAATTCCTACAGCCACACCACCCTGAACAAGCCTGATCTTGGAAGCTAAGCAGAGCCGGGCCTGGTTAGTACTTGGATGCAAGACCACCTGGGGATACCAGGTGCTGTAGGCCCTTTTTTTTTTCTCTCTTGTTCCGACTTCCTTCAATGCTGGTTTTGAGATGTATAAGAGATGTAGGTCAATAGTAAATCAATACCTACAGCCACACCACCCTGAACAAGCCCAATCTCGTCTGATCTTGGAAGCTAAGCAGGGCTGGGCCTGGTTAGTACTTGGATGGGAGACCACCTGCAAATACCAGGTGCTGTTGGCTTTTTTTTTTCTCTCTTGTTCCGGCCTCCTTCAATGCTGGTTTTGAGATGTATAAGAGATGTAGGTCAATAGGAAACCAATACCTACAGCCACACCACCCTGAACAAGCCCAATCTCGTCTGATCTTGGAAGCTAAGCAGAGCCAGGCCTGGTTAGTACTTGGATGGGAGACCACCTGGGAATACCAGGTGCTGTAGGCTCTTTTCTCTTGTTCCGGCTTCCTTCAATGCTGGTTTCTAGATGTATAAGAGATGTAGGTCAATAGGAAAACAATACCTACAGCCACACCACCCTGAACAAACCCAATCTCGTCTGATCTTGGAAGCTAAGCAGCAACGTGCCTGGTTAGTACTTGGATGGGAGACCACCTGGGAATACCAGGTGCTGTAGGCCTTTTTTTTTTCTCTCTTGTTCCGGCTTCCTTTAATGCTGGTTTTGAGATAATAAGAGATGTAGGTCAATAGGAAACAAAAACCTACAGCTACACATCTCTAAACAAGCCCAATCTCGTCTGATCTTGGAAGCTAAGCAGGGCCAGGCCTGGTTAGTATTTGGATGGGAGACCACCTGAGAATACCAGGTGCTGTAGGCTTTTTTTTTTTCTCTCTTGTTCCGGCTTCCTTCAATGCTGGTTTTTAGATGTATAAGAGATGTAGGTCAATAGGAAACCAATACATACAGCCACACCACCCTGAACAAGCCTGATCTTGGAAGCTAAGCAGAGCCAGGGTTGGTTAGTACTTGGATGCGAGACCACCTGGGAATACCAGGTGCTGTAGGCCCTTTTTTTTTCTCTCTTGTTCCGACCTCCTTCAATGCTGGTTTTGAGATGTATAAGAGATGTAGGTCAATAGGAAACCAATACCTACAGCCACACCACCCTGAACAAGCCCAATCTCGTCTGATCTTGAAAGCTAAGCAGGTCCGGGCCTGGTTAGTACTTTTTTTTTTTCTCTCTTGTTCTGGCTTCCTTCAATGCTGGTTTTAAAATGTATAAGTGATGTAGGTCATTAAGAAACCAATACCTACAGCCACACCACCCTGGACAAGCCCAATCTCGTCTGATCTTGGAAGCTAAGCAGGGCCAGGCTGGTTAGTACTTGGATGGGAGACCCCCTGGGAATACCAGGTGCTGTAGGCCTTTTTTTTTTTCTCTCTTGTTCCGGCTTCCTTCAATGCTTGTTTTTAGATGTATAAGAGATGTAGGTCAATAGGAAAACAAAACCTACAGCCACACCACCTGAACAAGCCCAATCTCGTCTGATCTTGGAAGCTAAGCAGGGCTGGGCCTGGTTAGTACTTGGATGGGAGACCACCTGGGAATACCAGGTGCTGTAGGCCTTTTTTTTTTCTCTCTTGTTCCGGCTTCCTTCAATGCTGGTTTTGAGATTATAAGAGATGTAGGTCAATACAAAACCAATACCTACAGCTACACATCTCTGAACAAGCCCAATCTCGTTTGATCTTGGAAGCTAAGCAGAGCCGGGCCTGGTTAGTACTTGGATGGGAGACCACCTGCGAATACCAGGTGCTCTAGGCCTTTTTTTCTTCTCTCTTGTTCCGGCTTCCTTCAATGCTGGTTTTGAGATGTATAAGAGATGTAGGTCAATAGGAAAACAATACCTACAGCCACACCACCCTGAACAAGCCCAATCTCATCTGATCTTCGAAGCTAAGCAGGGCCAGGCCTGGTTAGTACTTGGATGGGAGACCACCTGGGAATACCAGGTGCTGTAGGCCTTTTTTTTTCTCTCTTGTTCCGGCTTCCTTCAATGCTGGTTTTGAGATTATAAGAGATGTAGGTCAATACAAAACCAATACCTACAGCTACACATCTCTGAACAATCCCAATCTCGTTTGATCTTGGAAGCTAAGCAGAGCCGGACCTGGTTAGTACTTTGATGGGAGACCACCTGGGAATACCAGGTGCTGTAGGCCTTTTTTTCTTCTCTCTTGTTCCGGCTTCCTTCAATGCTGGTTTCTAGATGTATAAGAGATGTAGGTCAATATGAAAACAATACCTACAGCCACTCCACCTTGAACAAGCACAATCTCGTCTGATCTTGAAAGATAAGCCGCGCCAGGGCCTAGTTAGTACATGGATGGGAGACCACCTAGGACTGCCAGGTGCTGTAGGCCTTTTTTTTTTCTCTTTTGATCCGGCTTCCTTCAATGCTGA